>NW_026930280.1:0-41882 GCF_032062105.1 Saccostrea cuccullata
TGATACACATCTGTAAACGATCCGTTTTTGCTGATTTGTATTGTTTGAATGTAATTATGAATTTCATTACCTTCATTTATTTCCTTTTAAATATTCCCTGTTTACTAACGTCACTGTCATCCCAGTTTTAACAAAATTTCAACAAAAATAGACAAGAGTATTATCAAAGCATTTATTGTCTATCTCTATTATTGCCAGCAATTTGTTTGCCTCAAACTAGATCACATGATCAAGTATAAAAAGGGTTATGAGTGGATGTTTTTTTTTTCAAAACATTATTAACCTGCTGTTTAAAATAGGAAACGTTCTTCTGTGAAGCAACAATAGTGTGGACGTCACAATATTTTTTATATAATGGATTTTTAAAAACAGATACTGCAGTGCTAGTCAATCCTGTGACGTCATAATTCATATGACTAAGAGCTCCTTATGTGAGATAAAAAATAAAACTTTGTACCTTTTTTATTCGGTAAAATCTTAGATTATAGACCTTTCTAAAACATATTGGCATCCCCAAAAGGCTATAATGGTATAATATGTTTGAATCATCATAGCTACATGTTTCCTACCAATAAAAAAACCTGACCTTCCTCTCAATTAAAAAACAAGAAAAAAATATGATTAAAATACTTGAGCATGTTAGAATTCTAAACAAAACACTGTAACATCAGAAATGTTTGGTGGGTTACGAAAATTTTCTCGGTTTGATGGAGAAAACGGTTAGTGGGTTTATGATTTTAGTGGTAAGGTTTTTAATACGTATGCATAAGGTATTTTAAATTTCGTAGTTATCATCGTTCGTACGGAAGCCCGTTTAGGACCTATAAAAAAATTTTTTGAATTCGTTATAACGATTTTTAGAATTCGTTATAACGAATTTTTTTGTTATAAAAGATTTATTGAATTCGTTATAACGAATTTAATATATTATAACAGATTAATTGAATTCGTTAAACAATTAAATCTGTTATAACAGATTTTTTAATTCGTTTTAACCATTTCAAAAATTTGTTAAAACAAATTCTTGAATTGGTTATAACGAATTCAAAAAAATTGTTATAACAGTTTTAATTCGTTATAACAATTCAATTAACTGTAATTCAATGAATATTTTAAAACAAATTAAATTCGTTGTAACGAATTCAATAATTGTTATAACAAATTAAATTCGTTATATAATTTCAATAATCTGTTATAACAAATTCAAAAATTTTTTTATGGGTTAAAGGGTTTCCTACTTCATGTTTTTCCTGGTTTTTTGAAACAAGGAAATTAAACATATGATTTCACAGTGTACACTGTATATAGATTACTAATTAATGAAGAAAATTTGTCATTTGAAATTTTTTAAAACATTACCTCCTCTGCTTTATATGAAATTTTTGGGACCCACCTGCTATCTGAATATTAAACACCATTTAATATAATCACTCATTCTGTATCGTTACATAATTTGCCCTTTCACATACAAAAACAAAATGGTTATAAGAGTTATCTTTTTTATAGACTGTGAATGTAGTTAAAATTAATTTTCCTTATAAATACTTACCTTAATGTCGATTTGGTGAGCTACATAGAAACTTCTTAAAATGTATGCAGGAAGTTTATAACCGTAAAAAGCGATATGATATCTCACTTTGTTGACCTGCCCTTTCGGCATATCTCGATTTTTCATTCACCCTGAAAACAGAGCGAGGGAAAAACCCCTTTGTGTGTTGGGAGTTTCTCACATTTTTTCACCTTATTTTTCTCTTTTTCAAGGGGCCCCCATTTTTAACCAATTTAAACATAATTTGGATCTTTTGATGATGATTATTGTAACGGGAAAAAAAGGAACACAACTCCTGTCAGCGTTCCTTGAATATTCATTACAGTGGAGTGGTATATGGGATACATCAATTTTAATACTTTTCTGTAAATATCATTAAACAACAATAAATAGAATGTAAATTTACAAACATAATGTTCATTATTTTACATGAAGATAATACTTAAGATAAGTTAAAATTTTCACATTTTTATTAAAGGGAGATAACTCTTGATTTTATAAATGAATACACATTCCTCCAAATATTGTCATAAATAATACCCCTGATAAAAACACATTAATCTCACCATTCTATGGGGAATAGACTTTCCCCTCTCCTATTTAACTGTCCATTTTCAAAGCTATGAATGGTGATCTGTAATTTAATACAATGATATTTAAGGAATAAAGTTTATTTCAAATTATGTTACACGACATAACATAACTTTGGAGCAGTTTACGCTTTATAAACCGCAAAGCGGTTTATAAAAAAAACGTAAACTGCCCAAAATGTTATATGTATAACATAAGTTGAAATAACCTTAATTTCTTATAATTTAATTTCAATGTAGACATTGAAAAATTTTTATTTTTTCCTTGGGGAAAAAGGGTTCAAATATCGCAAAAAGAAATGGGAAATGTTTTATTTGGGCCCCCTTTAAAAAGGATATCATAATTTTACTACTAAAAGCGTTAATTTATACAGCTATATATGTACCCTTTTTGGTCATTTTCATTTTATAAAATGCCTTCTTTTGAAATATGACATTATAAAAATCACGTTTTCCCGCCATTTTAGCATATTTTGTATAAAGCTGCCTATTTTCAACCAGTATTTCTTCCAGAAAATATAAGCCAGCCTAGAACAAGCTTTATATTTTTCCAAATATGTTTTTCTAATACTAATTAGTGACAGAAAAATTATGTATGTTCTACACTGCGCTCTATTTTTCACTAAGAAAAAAAATCAAGAAAAAGGCATATTTTTGGCTTTTTTGTTAGATAGCAAAAATAGCATCATTTCTCATGTCATTTACAACTAGTGAGTGCATATAAATGTGAAAAATATATTGGAAATATTTCTAATGTAATCTTTTTTTACAAAATAAATATCAATAAAACTATCTAATGTCATTCTAAAATGTTTTTTTTGGGGGTTAAATTGGCTCTTATCATATATACTCTTTTTAAAAGTTAACGTCAAGCGGAGCAATACTTTTTTACGTTTCTTTTGTGACGTAGGCAAGTTATGTTATACAAAATGAATAAAACTGTTCAACCACTCAAATGACGTGATACAACTGAAATTAAATTATTTAAAAATATAATCTCTTAAAAATATACCAATGATCGCTCACTTAAAACAATGTAATTAAAACATTTTTATATCATAAGAACACAAAAATATGATTAACATCAAATTACTTCAAACAAATACTTCATATTGATCTTGTAATCAATAATAAATATGCCTCATTAAATAACTTTGTCTCAAATTATTCATTCACTTTAGTAAGTGCAAATGGAAAAGCCTTTTGCATACTTTGGATGGAAAATTTTAAAAAAGAAAAATTTCTAATTTACCCAAAAAGGAAATTTTCAGTCTGAGACAATATGTCTAAAAAAAATGTTTTAGTATAATAGACCATGGGGAAAAAAATGGTCATAATTTAAAGCGGTAAAACTCTTAACAAGTCAAGAAAACCCCGCGAATCCAACCTTTCAAATTAATGACCAATAAAACCCAAAATACCAATGACCACTTCCAAAATACATGATCAATGTTCTGGGGTATAAATACATATTTACAGGTAATACAGGTACAAGAGAACTAAAGAGTGGGTTAGGTTTTTTTTCATCAATTTAAATAAAAGTTTAAATAAATATTTTGGCAAGTTCTATAACTTAATTTTTACACAAATCCAACACAAGTCATTAAAATGGAATATAAAGAGATAACGAACAGTTTGTAAGCTTAAAAGTCCATTAAAACGATTAAAATCAAGAGCAGAGCAAACGCAGACATCCAAAATTTTTAGAGGTTTTAAGGTGCCATGTAGGTGCGCATCCCTTGTCGACCGGTCACACCAATCGTGAGATGCTTGTCATGATTGTGAAAAAACGGAAAAATTTCAACTTTATGTAAATTATTCGATATTACATAATTTATACATCTCAGTTGATTTGAATACACAGGAGCATGTTCTACCTATGAACAATTTCTAAAACGAGATAAATTATTGACAAATTAGTTGATGAAACAAAAATTTAGCAGTCCAGTTTAAAGTCATCAATTTGTAACTATGGGCGATACAATGAACATGTCAGCAAATACAATTTTTCATTGAGTTAAATGATGATTGATGTTTTCAAAGGGTTTCCGGTAAAATCGTAGACAAAGCTTGTTTCTCAAAAACTTAAAGGCGCACTAAGCTAATTTTTTTTCAGTTAATGTTTATTTATCATATTTAAGTGCATCATAATTTTTTTGATAAAATTGGACAAAAATAAAGATTTTAGTCAGCTTTAATGTGGGGTACGGTCCTACGGGAACGGTGATAAACGAAGATTTTATTAGAGAATACACAAGTATTAATTAGAAAAAAAAAGTTTTAAATAGATAATATTTGGGTAAAAATTTTGTTCACTCGATTTCATTATCTTTTTTGTCGTCTTCTTAAAAATTTTGGGTTTAATTTTTTACAGTTTCCCGAGCATTTAAATGGAAAATTATAAACAAATGAAAAATGGCGACGTTTCATGACGTTAGGGGACCAGAGAACAGTTCAATTTGATTAAGATGTTGTAATGACACCTTTAGAGACTAAATGAATGTAAGAAAAAAAACATAAATAAAAATAAATTTCTATTACACAAATGAAAGGGGCGTTTATCATCAAAGTTTTTTTTGATCAGTCCCCAGGTAATACAAAACATACGGACAAACTGTTATTGTAATAGCAAAAGACGCTATCACTGTCGACTGTGATTAAGATTTTATATTTAGTTGAATATTGGTGAGAATATTGTTTTAACTTAATAATAAATCTTCAGAAGATTTATGTTTTTCCCCAGATTGGTTCCTCAACTGTTTATGGATACCCGAGTACGTGCACAATGAAATTCCTAAATTGTAGAGGGACTCATCTAACTTTTTTTTTAGCAAGGATACACATGCCCTTTTTTTAAGCACTCTGACGTTTTCATCTGTGCGGCGTAAGGCGGTAAATGCATTAAATAAAATATCATAGTTTGTTTATTTATGCATATATCTATTGAAATTTGCTATGTTTATTAATAAAATATGTACGAAAAAGAAGTAAAAATTTCATAACGAAGTGATGATTATTTTTTACCTAGACAACTTGTACGATTTTACGGACAACCCTCGTATATACTAATTGTTAGTACATTATTTTTACACTGAATTGATGACGGATTTTCCGTTATTTCCCGATCTTGACAAGGATCAAACGGTGGGGGGTGGCAGCGGGGATGTTTACTCCTCCATGGCACCTGACCCCACCTTCGATGCTTTAGCGTTCCCTGTTTGCTCTACTCCTATTTTGTATTTTCTAGTGAACTTTAGATCTTGAATACTGTTAGCTATTTCCATATGTTTCATGCATAATTCTGAACAAATCTTTGATTAATCTGTAATGATTTAAAACAATGTTTAAGTCTGATGATTCCGAATAAAATGAAGATTGAAACAAAGCGTGTAAAAATCATGTTCAAAACGTGCAACTTTCGTGCAAATCGCTTTGTGTAAACCTTGAAGTGTTTCATGTTAACTATGTAGTGTTTCGTGTAAACAATGTAGTCTTCGTGTAAACCGTTTTCGAGCGTGTATCGTTCGTGCTGCTTTTGCGTGGGGTAGTTGTATTTTCAGGGTATATAAGTATCAATATTGCTATGAATCGTATCATAAATTAAAAAGTTTACGATACGAATGTACTTTGGTGTAATTAATTAAGCTACTCGTATGTACAACATGTCTTTTGTATTATTAGGTGTGTATATATCTGACGACACTGGAACAAATGCTATTTCATTTTTGTAAATGACGGAGAAAATCCAATTAGTACTAAAATGATCAAATCTTTGTCCAGCACCAATATTTATGAACCTTTCAAAATATATAATTCGTATATTCAACAGATGAAAACAATGTTTTTTAAATGATCAAAGATGTGTAATATATTTGTTCCAATCAAAGCAATTTTTTCCACGGACCTGACGTCATTTGTCTTTTCTCTTTCCTAATTTGAATACATTGGATTGAGATTAACACTAGAATCAGGTCTCATCCGAAAATAAAAATTGTCATATTTTTTTGGAATAAAAAACAAAATCTACATAATCATATAAAAAATTACTTTGAGTTCATTTTTTTAAAGTTGAAATTTCTTTGGGAAATAACATTTCGAATATTTAATCTCTATTACCTATCAAATAAACTATATATGTAATTTTTTTACTATTTGTTTCTTTAGTTGTCAGCCAGGGGGGATTTCCTTTGGGAAAAACCAAAAAACAAAAGATACCTGGGAAACCAAAAGTAGGATAAAGAGATAAATGTATAGGGCCTACAATTAAGTTTGTGTTATTTAACATCAGGAAAGTAACCGAATTAGATAATGATGAAAAGACATTTTAACGTATGAATTTATTGAAAACTTTGGACTTTTAGTGAAGTTGAAATCATAGAAATCCGTGATTATTTATCATTAAGATTACATAAACTTGTACTCTTTACCGTATAGATAGTTTTTGGTTTGCTTTTTTGTTGGTTGTCAAGTATATGAATGTACTGTAAAATCTTTACTTTTTAAGTGTACTTAGAATAGGGAAATGCCTCTTTGACAGCTCAACTCGGTAAAAATTTTTTTCGCTAAAATTTATCAAGAGTGATTTTATAAATTTTTATACAATTTCGGATTTTCAGTTCTGTTTGTCGCAAAATTACGCGATAATTAATATCTTGTGTACCACAGGGAATATAAAACCACATACAGACGGGTTCTCCATCATTTGAAATGTTACTGTTTTGCAGAGCTAACGCGAAAAACAAAAATTTCGCGGTATATTCGGATCAAATTCGCAACTAAATCATTTTTATGAATATTACAAAAGAATACATGCACACACTTATTTATCAGTTTTCTTGATCGAGTTATCACATTACAAAAAAAAACTTCAGAACAGTAAAATATTTTAAGAATTTTGAACACGAGCAATTTAATGACTTCGATACGATATCTCTGACTTATGAAGTTTACTTTAGTGCTAAAGTAATTTGAGCCGTGGCTCTATAGAAAAGACATATTTAAAAAAATTTTAAAAATAATATATCTTACTGCAACTACCAATTAACACTTACATGGAATTGTGAAAACAAATTATTTTTTTTGTTCCGTCATGCGTAAAGTCCGATAGGGTTAGGGATAATTGATTATGCAAGGTGAAGCCCTAGGTTTAAATGCTTAACTTTTATAATTGAAAGACGATACAATAATTTATTGTGTAATTAAATTTCATTTAGAAGAATTTGGGTTTTTTAGATTTTTTAAATTTTCACAAATGTACCCCCTGGAAAATTTTTACTGTGTTGGAACTTTGAAATTGTTACGTGTGGGAAATTTTACTGTCCGGGGGGGAAACAAAAAAACTAAATCCTGATATTTATTTTCCTTCCCCGCAGTCACGCATTTTAACGCATATACCATTTCCTATTTCTAACGCAAAATCACGCATATACCGTTTCCCCGTAATCACGCATTTTCACGCACATTAAAAAGTTCATTTAATCATCAATTTATTGCCAAATTCCATCTATTTAATATTTGCTTAAATCTCATAAAATAAGAAATGTTATTTTCTTATTAAAATATTACGTCACAATATTATTTACGCTAAATTTTAGAGAAACTTGTACCACGCTATAAAGTGCTTGCGGGGAAACGGTAACTTCACATTTCTTTGACGTGAACATTAAGTGTTTGTTACATAACAATTCAGTAAGTTGTAAAGAGTTAAAGTAAACGTAGTAGTTAGTATACTTATATAAAAAATCGATACAGGATAACATCTATTTGTATTTCATTTGCACCATATCTCTAAAAAAGAAAGGCTTCCTTTATTTTAGTTACTTTAATCCTGATATAGATGTGCACAGTCGATGGAGACAGTGTCACTGTGTCACAACATATATTAAATTCTTCCTTGTGTATTATAATCTGTTAAAGTTTATATACTAAATGGGTAACTAAAGGCTACTGCTATTTATATGAATATCATCACCAATTTATATACATTTCAATTCTGAGAATATCTACTTTCATTTCGTTGCATTTCGGAAAAACAAAATGGAATTTTAAAACTAAAAAAATAGAACGATTTAAAGGTATTTCATTTTCTAAAAGCACTCATGAGCCATTTATTGAATATCCATAAATTCTATGTTATGTTCTTTTGAATGCGAAAAATGTCTCTGAAATATATCATAATTATTGATTTGTGATTATGCGTGCTTATGCGGAGGGTATAAAACAAACAAAAAACACACAACAAAAACACTTGTGTATCAGCACTGTAAAAAAATAACTAGTTAATGTCACGATGAAAACTAGTAGATTCACTGTGCATACAATCACTACCTTAATAGTAGTTTTACCAGATATTGGTATATTTACTAGATAAGATTAGTAAATTTAGAATTGATGAGTAACTTTCACTAGGTATCTAAGTATCTATACGACCCCTGCTCCACAACTCACTATCTTAACCAGTAAACTGAAAGTTTACTAAATCACGACCAACGCTTTACAAAACAAACTAGTTAAATTCACTAGGTTTTTCTTTCAGTGAGCGCTTACGTTTAACACATATGTAACGACAGGATACATATGTTCATCATTATATCCCCCGCTTGAAAAGCGGAATGGTATATAGTAATGGGTATGTCCGTCCATCCGTCCGTCCGTCTGTACGTCCGTCTAGCTGCCCGTTCGTCTGTTACGCTTTGTGTTACCCATCTCTTATCCACAACTCCTCTCATACCACTGAATGAAATTTGATGAAACTTTCACAGAATCTTTATAACATATTGCTATTGAGCACCTCCTATTTCACTTTTTGATCCGACACAATTTTGGGTTTACACATAAGATAGGGGTACCCCAAAGCGTAACAGACGGACGGACAACTAGACGGACGGACATATCGATTACTATATTCCTTTTCAAGCGGGGGGTATAAATGTAACGATTACCATGCAAGTACCCCCAACTGCCTGTAATCTAATGCAGCACTGTAGTTAAAATCATGTTTTCTACTCATGCAGTAGTTACGCAGTTCTGTTAAAACAATTGCTAGAGAGTTTGAATGAAATTTATTTGATGCAATCTTTTGTACTTATTTGCCAATAGACCCTGTCAGGATAACTGTACGGCAAAATGACATATTTTTGTAAATATCACTCACTCACTCGGTCGTCCTTAGACGACCAAAGAATATGACGTAAGGAAAATGATTAATATACGTACAAAAAAACAAAAAAAACCAAAAAACAGATAATGTTAAATAGATTCAATTTTTTTTACAGGTCCCGGGGATTCTTCCGTTTCAATATTATCAATACATGTGTATTAACAACAGTGTATTTTTCTTGAGGGGAAAACCATGAGGCGCCATTTTGGTATTTACCGGCAAAAAGTGATATTACTTATTCGAATAGGTGACACCGCCTATTCGAATAAGTAATATCACCTTATAGAATTATTGATATCACATTTTAGAATATGATATCACGGTACCTATTGGAAATAAATAGGTGATATCACCTAATTGTGCTGAATAGGTGACATCACCTATTCAAATAAGTGATATCAGACATTCGAATAGGTGAGTTTCACCTATTTAATTTGATTTAGGTAAAGTTTCACTCATTCAATTTGGTACCGTCAATTCGAATAGGTGATATCACCTATTGTGTTTCTTACAACAGTAAATAATCAATGCTCCCTAGGCTATCTAAATTTCCATTGGGACCAAGAAAATTCGGACTGCCCAATTTTCACCTGAATTTTGGAACAGGAATTTTTAAATACCGTCTGTTATGAATCCCTGTACAGCTATTCAAATGAAATTTAAAACTTAGGAATTTATATTGTTATTTCTTAATCATGACAAGGAGCACACAGCGGATGTGACTATTCGGCAGAATATACCCACTCTTCCATGGCACCTTATCCCATCTCTGACGTTTTGGAGGTCCGTATTTGCTTTGGTCTTATTTTGAGCTTGAACACTGTCCCTTAAAAAACCTGGACGGTCGATTTTTTCCCAAACTTGGCATGTAGACTGAAGTCAATGTAAGTTACATACGTGATAGAATTAAAGAGTTTCTCTATTGTAAATTTTAGAGAATAAAACATCAGTCGGCTAGCTCTCTTAAGTATTATATCATCTGAGAGATTTAAATCCCATATGCAGGGGATAGATAAAGATATTGCAAGATATATCGTTACGGAAATGGACGATTTAAATAAATATCAAGTTTATCATATTAAAGTTTTGTTTGTTGGGTTACCATTATCGTCGTTTTCTATCGTCTTTTTTCCAGTTATGTTATCAGTATTTATCTAATGCCCTAAAAATATTCAAATATGAACAGATCTTTCAGACTCTGGGGTACATGTATCTTTTACTTTAGTTGGATGTATCGAATCTACAAATAAATGGTAGCAATCGTTAATTGATATCTTAACAATATACCTAAATTTCGAATTAAATGCAATAACAAGTGTTTTTCTGTTTCCACTTACAAGTTTTTGAATTCTGTTTTGTTTCAAATAAATACAGAAATTTGATAGATTTGTAACTTACAGTGTAACACGAACTAAAATTTGTAAAAATACCCTACATTTCTTATTTATTAGCAAACTCTACATTGTTGGCAATTTCATCTTTTGATATCATTGGAGATTGATTTTGAAGTCGTCGAATACGTAAGAAATCAAAAACAAATCTAAATTTATATCAACAGTCTCGTTTAAAGTCATCATTTCGTAAATTTTATGTTCGATACAATGACCTTGTCAGCAAATCCAATTTACCATTGAGACAAATGCTGACTGACGTTTTTCATACTAATTGTTAGTCCATTATTATACCCCCCGCTTGAAAAGTGGGAGGGTATATAGTAATCGGGATTTCCGTCCGTCTGTACGTCCGTCCGTCCATCCGTCTGTTACGCTTTATCTCTTATCCGCAACTCCTCTTATACTACTGAGTGAAATCTAATGAAACTTTCACAGAAACTTTATTACATATTGCCATTGTGCACCTCCTATTTTACTTTTTTATTCGACACGTATTTTAGGTTTCCCACAGCAAAACATGGACATTGCCATTATATGTTTACCTATGATGTCACATTATAGAAGCTTCTGGATAACATTTGATGGGACGAGTTATTCCTCTTTACACATTACCGTAAAACAATAAATAGCAACACATGGACATTATGGGAGGCGGGGGGTATCATTTAGTGAGCTCATTGCTCACAGTACCTCTAGTTTATACACTGAATTGACGACGGATTTTTCCGTTATTTCCCGATCACGACAAGGAGCACACGGCGGGTGTGACCGGTCAGCAGGGGATGCTTACTCCTCCATGACACCTGATCCCACCTCTGATGTTTCGGAGGTCCGTGTTTGCTCTGCTCCTATTTTGTATTGTTTATGGACTTTGATATTGAATACTGTTCGATATCTCCATATCCTTCTTATTAGGGATGTCAACGAATATCCGAATATTCATTCGATGAGTTGATATTCGAATATAAATATATGATTCGAACATTCGGTTTTTAAGAATACAAACATTTAATAGAGAGAAAAATCTGGCAAGTTTTATTTGAAAATGTATTAAGTTTGTACCGTTGAATAGGAATAAGATTTGATTTTTCAAAAAAAAATTAAAAGACACTCCTGTTAGATTGCTTTAAAATTGTGGAGAGTGTAACTATTAGAATAAATTATTCTTTGAGCATTTAATTAGCGGTATAACAGTGCCAAGTACTTACAATCACTTTGTATTGTTGTAACGACACAGTTTTACAGAAAACACATGGTTCTTTGTTTATACATATATCATTAAAATAAATTATCAGGAAATTAATTAGCTAAAATTAATTGATTTTAATTTTTCTTCACTAGGTAATTGTTAAGCGTAGTATAAATTTGTAGGAGTAATAAGTGTAGACTTTGGTATGACGATCAATTTCTCTGGAACATACTAATGAATCTTGAATTTTCCAAAACAAATTTTCGTTACATTTTGGATGTATACTCTCCATATATTCTGTTAAATTTTAATAAAATAGTAACTTGGCATTTTCAAAACTCTACGTGGAGTTGTATTACACAATAATGACATATAACGTATACTGGTTGACAAGAGAGTGAAAATACATATATTTCATAATGTAAAATGTATTTATTTTATCGAATGTTCGAATGTATTCGAACACTTCTACTGAATATTCGAATATCAATTAATTTTTATGTTTGAGGCAGCTTTGCAGTCTAAAATAGTTTAAATTCCTATAGAATGAAGAAAAACAAACAAATAATTGTAAGGGATTAAACAACATTTATTTTGTAAATATCCACGGCAAACACGACATATAAAATGAGTGATTTTATTTAATTTTTCAGAAACTCTGTGACCGGTGCAATATACAAGTACCTTTCCAAAAATCGCATACTTTGTAAGGGTGTTACGTTAATCTCAAATCAAACTACAATACACTTTTAAAGCACAGTCGGATACGTACTCTGTTTAGACTTAGTTATATTTTTATTAGCCATGATATATAAAATGTATTTAAAGAATATTTTTTCGCATCTTCTCCCATTTCAATTACAAGATATTCTTTGATTTTTTTATTCATAATAACGTAAAATTTCCCTTTAAAAGCGGTAGTCATCATTCACAATCCATATTCCAATAACGAAGAGGTTTGCTGATCTCAGAGCGAGGTTCTAAAACATTTCCTTCCTGATTGTCTTTTGCTTCTTCTTGGGCAGTCTCATCTGGAACAATTGATCCACTGCGAGTATTAAGATGGGTTATTTTTCTAACACCTTGACCCCCTGGAGAATGCAGAGAACCCACTTTAAGCATTTTCAACAAACTATCTTTGTTATGTGCGTCGATTTCTATCCCAAATTTACTCAGAACCTTCTTTGGTTGTTCGTCTTCTAGATTGTGAGAACGTTTACAGTTGGGTTGGAATCTACATTTATCAGCGATATAAGCGCAGACATGTAGATGTGGACATTTTACAGGTTCCTTACAACCATTGATTTTATTGTAATAAGTGCAAATAGAAGGTATTGTCACACCCTTTCTGTGCTCCAAATCGCTAATCAGCATCCTGACCTGATCAGGTTCAAGGAATTGCATAAAGTGATGCATCAGAGAATGACGGTTGTGATCTGTTTTAAGATCATGTCCATACCAACAATTCTCAAATGGACAATCGCTGATAAATTTAAATTTACAGATATGCAAATTATTACAATTACCGCTACAAATCTGGGATGCACTAGAGTGCTTAAGGCATATCTGAATTTCTGATCTTGCTTTTATTTCTTGATCTGTTATCTCGCCTTCTTCTTGTTCATCCTTTGACCCATCAGAGATGTCAAAAATATTACTATAATCTTCTAAAAATTTAATGAAAGAGCCCTTTGGCATAAATCTCATCGTTAATGGTTCTGCGCGCAGACAGGCCTCAAAACGTTTTTTCTTCAATTTACCACCTTCGTCTAGTAAAACTTTATAAATTTTAACTGCAAGGTCATCGTTTTCCTCTCTACTATTCTTATCAGGGGTAACAATCCACTCCTCTGTTCTTGGCATGCCATGTCCCTCAAACTTTTCTAAGTAATCCTTTCCTCTTCTGGAATCATTCCTGCGTGTTGCTGACCTATCCCTGTCTTGGTTGTCTTTTCTTGATGCTTTATTGCTATGGTAACTGTTTGGAATGTCTTCCTTTCTCTTTCTATTAGACCTTAGTTTTCTTTCTAGATGGTCTCTTCTTAATGGTTCTCGCCGACAACTGATTTGCTTGTCTTCATATCTTGGTCTAGTAGATCTATTCCTATATTGGATGTCTTTTCTGGAAGGTTGGTCCCGACGATAACTGTTTTGCATGCCTTCATAGCTCCGACTAGTAAATCTGTTCATTTCTTTGTTGTCCTCCCTTGACGTCTGGTTTCCATGGTAACCGTTGGGCGTGTCCTCACACCCACGTCTTGTAGACCTCATTCTATCTTCACGGTAATCTCCTGACATTTGGTCATGACTGTAGCTTCTATAAGAGTTTTCATCCATATTTACCGCAGACCTATTTAAACCTTTCTGGTTTTCTTCTGACATTAGATATCTTTGCGATGTGGTTTCACGCCAACAAGAATTTCTATCAGAATGGCTATCTTTTGAGGTTGGGTACTCATTGTGATCTGAATGTTTGTGTTTGTTTTCTTTCAGTCGGTCATATTCATATGGTGTGCTTCTATGATGTGATCTGGATAATTCTTTTAAACTTGAACGTCTACTTGATCGTTTGTTTCGTATTTTCACGTTCCTCTCTGGAAAACTGTGGATGATAATTCATTCTTGATTGGAAAGTATTCTTGAGTTGTGTAGCTACAACAACAAAGTTGAGCTCTTAAAATGACAAGATACGCATGAACACTTTTAGGGTTATGTCGTAAATGGCAAATTTCATTAAAAATGTCAGAAATAGCAATATAATAATAAACAAAATTAGTTAGAATATGAATCCTTTAATTATGTTGTTATATTATTGTAAGGACTTTTCATCATTTCAAGAAAGAAATATTATTGCATGTAGATGGAGTTTTATTTCCTGAAGTTGGACTTCAGTTTTACTTGTATTACATTGGTTGCCTTTTTTAAAAAACATAATAGGATTAAATGGTGAGACGTTAGAAATATGATGTAAAATTATCATTCGCCAATCAATCGCAAATTACTTGCAGAAAGAGAGGAAGAATAGAAAAGTCGACTTTTTCATTGCTCGAAATCATGAAAGGTATTTACGCTGGATACGTTTCATTTTATCAAAGTACATTTACATGTATATGATTAATCAGAAACAAGAAAATAAACTTTAAACTTTTTTTTTAGATAAAATATCCTGGTAACAAAATAACATAAACCATATTACAGGTCAAAACTACAAAAACTCTCTCACAAAAATGTCCTTTTAAAGTAATCGTAGTAGTTAGTATACTTATATAAAAAATCGATACAGGATAACATCTATTTGTATTTCATTTGCACCATATCTCTAAAAAAGAAAGGTTTCCTTTATTTTAGTTACTTTAATTATGATATAGATTTGCACAGTCGATGGAGATAATGTCACTGTGTCACAACATAAATTAAATTTTTCCTTGTGTATTATAATCTATTGAAGTTTATATAATACACGGGTAACTAAAGGCTACTACTATTTATATGAATATCATCACCAATTTATATATGATATTTTAATTCTGAGAATGCGTCTACTTTCATTTCGTTGCATTTCGAAAAAACAAAATGGGATTTCAAAACTAGAAAAAAAAGAACGATTATCTAATAGCACTCAGGTATCAGAGCCATTTATTGAATATCCATAAATTCTATATTAGGTTCTTTTGAATGCGAAAAATGTCTCTGAAATATATCATAATTATTGATTTGTGATTATGCGTGCTTATCCCTTATATCGATTTAGTTTTTCATAAAAACCGTAAGAACATTTCAAAAAGGCATAACCAGGGCATTAAAAATGTATTGTCACAGAGAACAATTTATTCAAACAAATTGAATTATCTTTTGGGGAGCGATATAAAATCGACTTAAAATGGGGCTTCACTTTTGAATACCTAGTATATCTCTCTGTACAATTTTATAATTGTTTATAACTTTCAATTACAAATCATCTATTAACACACGCTTTGTCATAAAGGTATATGTTACAATAAGAAGTGCGCCTTCCAATTTTCGTTGTTTTCGAGGCATGGAGAGACCCAAATATTCATGACCACATGGAAATGCAAAATTTCATATGAGCTTACATGTAGTACTACTTAACACTTTTCCAACCGAGATATCATTGTCAAATTCTCATAAAATCAATATTCTTTCTCGAACCCCGAAAATCTGACTCCACGGAGATATGTGATTTTACAGTAGGAAAAAAATATGAAAGACACCAACCACCCCCCCCCCCCCAAAAAAAAACAAAAACAAAACAAAACAAAAACCAACAACAACAAGCTAACAAACAAAACTAGAGGTACTGTGAGCAACGAGTTCACTAAATGATACCCCCGTCAACCATATAATTATTATGACAAAGTCGCTGTTTTGCTGTAGGAGACCCGAAATTTCTGTCGGATCAAAGAGTAAAATAGAAGGTGCACAATGGCATTATGTAAGAAAGAATCTGTGAGAGTATCATTAACTTTTATTCAGCTGTATAAAAGGAGTTATGGATAAGAGATGGGTACCCGTCAATATTAGAGAAAAAATGGCAGTGTCAATGTTTTTCTCTTGGAAACCCAAAATCTGTGTCCGATCAAAAAGTAAAATACTAGTAGGAGCTAGGTGCACAATGACACTATATAACAAAGATTATATGAAAGTCTCATTAAAATTTCATTCAGTGATAAAAGAGGAGCTGCGGATAAGAGATAACCACCTCTCTCTCTCTCTCTCTCTCTCTCTCCGAACGATGAATATAATAAACATATTTCTCAAATTTAATAAACAGTATTTTAAGACTACTGTACATTAAATTCAGAATTCAGCTTTGGCTTCCCAGTTTCTACAATGTACATGTATAAATAAAAGGAAACTTGAGACTTACAGTTTCCTTAGTCTTAACAAGAAATTTGTGAGCCAATGCTCACTAGTAATACCCCCGCTCTGATGTGAATAAACTCTATCATGTTAATATACAGAAGTTTAATTACGGGCAAATGCACAGAAAAATATGAAGTTGACATCAGATTCATCTCAAAATTAATCCCACCATATGGCATGCCTCAACAGAGGGTGTACTAAAATTTAAAGCATCTGCGATAAATAAATGCTAAGAAAACTGCGACGAAAATTTGATAAGTATGAAACGGACAGACGCACAGACAAACAGGAAGTTGACGTCGGATTTGAACAGAAATGTATCCCACCGTATGGCATGCCTCAGAGAAAATTGTGTTAAAATTTCAAGCATGTGCGATGAGTAGTTGCTGAGATTGATTGATTGATTGTATACTGTTTAACGTCCCTCTCCAGGATATTTCACTGATATGGAGACGTCACCATTGCCGGTGAAGGGCTGCAAATTTAGGCCTATGCTCGGGCCGACTTACGGCCTTTGAGAAGGGAGGGATCTTTATCGTGCCACACCTGCTGTGACACGGGGCCTCGGTATATACGGTCTCATCCGAAGGACCGCCCCATTTAGTCGCCTTTTACGACAAGCAAGGGGGTACTGAGGACCTATTCTAACCCGGATCCCCACGGGGCAGTAGTTGCTGAGAAAACTGCGTTGCTGAGAAAACTGCGGTGAAAATGTGTTATGTATGAAACGGACAGACGCACAGACAAACAGGAAGTTGACATCCAATTTCAACAGAAATGTATCCCACCGTATGGCATGCCTCAGAGAAGATTGTGTTAACATTTCAAGCATCTGCGATGAGTACCGGGTAGTTGCTGAGAAAACTGCGACACGCGTACAGACAGACAGACACACAAGGGTAAAACAGTATACCCCCCTCTCCTTCGGAGCGGGGGTATAATTATTATCCCCCCGCTTGAAAAGCGGGAGGGCATATAGTGATCAGGAAGTCCGTCCGTGCAAGTTTTACGCTTTGGGGTACTCTTATCTGCAACTCCCCTTAAACCACTGAATGACTTTCACAGAATTTTTGTTACATAGTGCCATTGTGCATCTCTTATTATGCCCTCAGCTTGAAAAGCGGGAGGGTATATAGTAATCGGTATGTCCGTCCTTCCGTCTGTATGTCCGTCCTTCCGCAACTCCTCTTATCTGTACGTCCGTATAATGCCATTGTGCACCTCCTATTTTACTTTTTGAAGGGACACATATTTTGGGTTTTCCAGAGCGAAACATTGACGTCATTTTTTCTATAGTATTGAAGGTACCCATCTCTTATCCGTACCAATCAAAATTTAAGTTTTACATGATGCTATTGTGATCTTTTTGATCACATATTTTTCAAAGAGCAAAAAAGGGCCTTTTCATTATAATCATGGGAGCATTTAGTGAACTGTACCTCTAGTTTTACTTTTTGGAATCTGTTGTTTTTTTTAAATAATAAAGGGTGCCCATCTCTTATCTACAACTCCTCTTTTACCACTGAATAAAATTGAATGATATTTCACAGATTTTTTATTACATACTTCCTTTGTGCACCTTCTATTTTACTTTTTGATCGGACACATTTTGGTTTTTCAAACCAAAACATTGACACTGCCATTCTTTCTATAATATTGAAGGGTATCCATCTCTTATCCAATGCCGCTAAATAAAAATAATGAAACTTTCACAGATTCTTTATTACATAATGTCATTTTCACCTCCAATTTGTGTTTTCTAGAGCAAAACATGGACTTTGCCAATATATTAATATGGGAGGCGGGGGTATCATTTAGTGATCGAGCTCATGCTCAAAGTACCTCTTATTATTTCTGGAGAATAATGCCACATGTATATTAAGTCGTGTAAACTAATTTCTGTCCAAAGTAGATCAAACTTAAAGGCCACATAAAAAAAAATATTTAGAGTATATTCAAAAAGTCTTTCATTTATTTTTACCACGATATTAACATTGAACTTTTTATTTATTGTCCGGCTACTTTGTAATCCCTTCGCGATCTGGACTTATCACTTTATATACGAGTTATTTAGTACATGTACCACAATTAAATGAAATCTTAAAAATGTAAGAAGTCATGTATCTTACTCATTGAAAAGGGTTTTTATTAGGTTTGGAATAGTTCATTTTTTTCGCAATTGGCTTATCAGAAAATTTTCTATCTGACATCTATGACAAATGATATTACCCCCCCCCCTCGAAAAAAAATCTGCCTTATCGCGCATTTGACCTTTTATAACCTCGCTTGAAAATCGGGAGGTTATATAGTAATCAGGATGTCCGTCCGTTACGCTTTGAGGTACCCATCTCTTATCCACAACTCCCCTTTTACCACTAAATGAAATTGAATGAGACTTTCACGGACTCTTTCTTATATAGTGTCATTGTGCACACACTAAAATACTGTGGTGGGTGCATGATATTTTTTTCCTAACTACATTTGGTATCATTGTGAATGCATGTGCAGTAACACACCTAAAATTTGGTGACAGTAAACTTTATAATTATAAAATTACTAATACATGTACAAACATTATACAAAAGCTTCACACTGCATGACACTTGCACCATGACAATCCTCACATGTACTCTGCCCTAATACATTGCCTCCTACTGCCTCTCTCCTTGGCTGCTGCCCTCGCTGACGCCCAGCCATTCCATCCCAGTTGTAACTTTCTTGCTCCGTGGTCCTTCACCACGTTGTTTTTGGCCTGCTTACTTTTTTCTTTCCTTCTGGGTGCCATGCTAAAGGTGCATGGACACAGATTTGAAGTTAACATTTTCTGTATAATATCACGACTTAAATATTTTAATAGCATTTCACACAAAAATATTTTTAAAATTTTGTTTCATCTAAAAGTTGTTGAAACTTCAAATTTTTGGATGGATTTGATTGACACATCCTTGCTCTCTCATATACATTAATATTTCCATTAATACACGACAAGATTGCCACGTTTCTTAAGTACTAAGAATAAAATTAAAATTTGTGAAAGTGCAAGGATGTGTCAATCAAACCGTCTAAAAATTTGAAGTTTTAATAACTTTTAGATGAAATAAGATTTTTAATAAATTTTTGTGTGAAATGCTATTAGAATAGATAAGTCGTGATAATATACAGAAAGTATTAACGTCAAATCTGTTTCCATGCACCTTTAATGCCGTGGTATATATCCTGGTGTTATCTATCCTCAGTACAAGGCCAATCCAATTCCACTTCTTCATAGTTATTATTTTACTTGCTCTAGCTGTCTTTGTTCTATGATAGGGTTCTTCATTTGACATTTTCTCAGGCCATTTTACTCTCATGATCTTTCTAAGGCATCTATTCTGGAAGATGTCAATTTTTCTTTTGTCTCTCTCCGATAGAGTTCTTCATTTGACATTTTCTCAGGCCATCTTACTCGCAGAATCTTTCTAAGGCATCTTATTCTGGAAGGTGTCAATTTTCCTTTTGTCTCTCTCCGTTGTTTGCCGTGTTTCACTTCCATTCATTAGAACCTACAGAACCAAGCTGTTAAATAACTTTACTTTTGTTTCCAGATTTTTCTGAGCTTTCCAAATTGGGACTTAGCTTTTCCCATTCTGTTGGTAATATCCTCATCAGATCCTCCCTTTGTTGTTATCACAACTCCAAGGTATGTAAATGCTTCTACATCCTCCAGGTCTTGTCCATCAATCTTGACTGCCTCTTTTATGTCAGTGTTGAGCTTCATCACTTTGGTTTTCTTGATGTTTATTCCGAGGCCAGCTTGTCTAGCAATTGCAATTTCAATAGCAATTTCATTAAGTCTTTGTGTCTTTTGCTGGATGTCTTAAAATTTGGAGGAAAGTAAAGCAAGATCATCTGCGCAGTCTAGATCTTCGAGATTTGTTGTGAAATTTCACCTTATTCCTGGTTTTTTCCTTCTGTAATTCTTTTCATTACGTAAACTATGACCAACAGAAATAGGAATCCAGACATTGTGCATTCCTGATTCACCCCTGTTGTTACCCGGAACCAGTCCGTTTCTTCCTCATCTTCTAGGACTGCACATTGGAATGATTTATATAGGAGTTTCACCATTCGGACCAGTTTGTCTGGGATGCCAAAAAACTTCATGATAGACCAAAGGCTCTCTCTGTGAATGGAATCAAATACCTTTTCAAAGTTAAAATCATTTATAAACAATGTTGAATTCCATTCGATACATTGCTATATGCTGTTACGGAGGGTAAAAAGTTGTTGTGTTGTACTCCATCCTATTCCGAAACTAGCTTGTTCCTCGTGCAGCTGTTTTTCCTCTCCATCTTGAATTCTTTATATCACTATTCTGAAGAACACTTTGCTTGGCACAAACAAAAGCGTTATACCTCTATAATTATAACATATCGATATGACAATTAGTTATCTTTATTTTAAATGAGTTAATTTTAAGGAAGAACATATGGGCTTTCTGACTTCAAAAGAGAGAAAATCAAACCAAAGGGCATATCTTAAAGAAAATAATCCGAGAACAAAAAGGACGAAGATAAGAATGAAGGAAAACATGAAGGAAAAAATATTGAAAAGGCAGGTTGAAAGGTTAAAGTAGAATTTAAGTACAGAAGATATTAAAGAAAGATAGGAACACCAAGGAAAGGAGAAGACAGAGGAAAAAAAAGATAAAAGAGGAAGCTACAGAAGAACAGATGGTAAATTCTGAAACAGGAAAGAAAACAAGAGAAAGAAATGGTGGCGAAAATGGCAAATGACAAAAAGAGAAGAGCAGAGAAGATACAGAAGGAAAAGCAAGAATTGCAGCGCAAGAGAGCGAAGGAGATGCAGAAGGAAGGACAAGAACTGCAGTGAAAGAGAGCGGAGGAGATACAGAAGGAAGAGCAAGAAGTACCAAGAACTGCAGTTCAAGAGAGCGGAGGAGATACAGAAGAAAAAGCAAGAATTGCAGTTCAAGAGAGCGGAGGAGATACAGAAGGAAGAGTAAGAATAGCAGTGCAAGAGAGCGGAGGCAGCGAAAGAGAGCGGAGGTCGGAGGAAATACAGAAGGAAGAGCAAGAATCGCAGCGCAAGAGAGCGAAAGAGATACAGAGGGTAGAGCAAGAATTTCAGCACAAGAGAGCAGAGGAGATACAGAAGGAAGAGTAAGAATTGCAGCGAAAGAGAGCGGAAAGATACAGAAGGAAGAGCAAGAATTGCAGCGAAAGAAAGGAGGAGATAACAGAAACTGGTAACAATAATTCCAATCGAGAATTAAAAGCCAAATCTGAACTGTTGTTCGACAGATTGTTTATTTTTTTAAATCAGTAAAGGATCTTGACACTACAATTGTATCTTATATAAAAAATAAATAATAACTTCATACCTATTAGCACACAAGTGTATTTTTGGTATGGGATATTTTTTATATAAGAAATATTTATAAGTCCATTTTAGATAAATCGTATTATTGGTTGCCAAGTGAAGATATTTATGTGAAACATTCTTTTAGGATACAGTAACGTTTCATTTGAGTGGAATAATTTTAATCTAGAAAAAAAAATGTAAAACTACACTCGATCGGTATTTGTAGTAACGGTGAATAAAAAGTTATAAAAAAATTACAATAAAACGCTACATCGTATTTTTCCACTTTTTAGATTTTAATATAGCTATACTGTTTATAAAACTTTTTCACCTATAATGTTATGTAAAATATGTGACATATAGTCCTTTTTGTTCTACACACATGCATAACTTTTTACATGTATCATCTGAACATATACTAGAGTATTGCACAAGAATCAGGAAACGTTAATCGGTTCCTCTTTAAGTCTTTTGTTGTAAATAGGTCGCAGCAAACCTCATGTTCAGATAATCAATGCTGGATATTTCCTCGTATTTCCCGGAACCGTCCAAACACTTTATCATGACATCATCGTCAGGTTGAACAAAAAATGCCAAGGATTGCCTCCCCTTCTTTTGCGTGACTTCCTTCTCAGGAATGAGGACTCGGTGTTTCTGTAAAAGGCATTAACGTTTAATGATAATGTTTTATAAGGCTACATTTCTCCATAAATCCACAACTTATCATTTAATATTTAACGTTGGTTTGCACAGGATGAAAATTCACCAATAAATTAACTGAATAGTCACTTAATTAAAAATCTGAATGGTCATTGAATGGCTTTGTCACTGAATGGCAGATCCATTCAGTCACATATCAGTAAACTTTTAGTTTCAGTCAAATGTAATTATAAGTTGACTAAATGGCAAAGATTCATCCTGTGTTTTCTGTTTAATAGTAAGTTAACATACAGTTGCAATAAGTTTGTCTGCCGTCCATCGCTGCATCAGGTCCCCTAGATTGACTAACACTGTACCATGTATTGGGGAAGCTGGGACGTAATCAAACCCCGTTGGTTTTACCTGAAATAAACGCATTGCTCTTGTTGCATGCTACATATGAAAACATATCACCAAATAGAAAAAGGGAAAATAAAGTGTAAAGATGCATTGTACATGTATATAAATGCATAATCTTTTTCGAAAATATTCACGATGGCTGATTGGTCAAAGAAATTCTTTGATCGCAAACATTGCAAAATTAAAACCACCGCAATGTCATCCATTTCACGTTTAAATTCAATATAACCATTAATACTTTTAAGTAGATTTATACTAAAAACAGAATTATATTTCATGCTTATCTGATTCCCATATGCCTATATTATGGAAAACTACAGACACTGAATTTACTGTAGAAGTACTTTTTCCGCGTGGTATTAATTTACGCTATGTACGCGGTCATAGATAATCCGCGGAAATTTGTCCAAGCGTACTTAATATAAATGTAAGGCATATAGTGACAGTCAAGAAAATCCGCGTAATTTTCTACCCGCGGATTAAACAGAAATTGAGATTCCGCGGAATTATGACCCCGCGGAAAAAAGTACGTCTACAGTATTTTTTTTAAAAAATGCATTGATGCAGTTAAAACGTTTTTAACTTCCGGAAAATTGGCTATTTTCCTTCCATTTCTACGTAAAGCCATTTTAAAGTAATATGGGCTGCATTTTTGATAATTCTATTTTGCTGGTAAAATGTGATATTATGATTAATTTGTATATTATTTAAACTCTTATGATCAATTAGACTAAAATAAAGTTTAAATATATGTTTCTGTACGATCGAATATATTGTATTAAATAAGTAATCATTATTGTACAGGACGACAATGATGTAATTTTGCTTCAATTAAAGCTTATAAAAAGTTCTTCCATCATAAATATGAACAACAGAGGTTTACAGATGGTCTTCTTTTCTGTCATTGAAATAGATAATCACAAATTTGCAACAAAATTTTCCGATGTCAAACATGCAACTCATATTTTATATACTGTGATATACATACATGTATGTGTGAAGAAAAAAGTCCTCACCTCTAAGCCTCCGATATCATCCTGGAAAAGCAGTGTGATGGACCCGTAGTCTGAATGTTCCCCACAACGCACCTGTCCCGGTTTAACACCTGGAAGGGTAATGTCAAGGAGGAGAATTAAAATAAAAGTAACAGCAATGGGAATTTTATTTGCATACTAGGTTTAAAAATCGATACCCTGTTAAAATTATTTAAACTGATAAAAATAATCAAAAGAAATATTTTTTTTGAAAATTATGTAAATTCACAATATGATACGTCAATAACAATTTTGGCATTTGACGACTATACATTGTATTTACCTTTAGTAATTGGCGGATAGTACAAGGATCGTAAAGTTGTGGCGTTTCCACTGTTTCCCATCCTCTGATGGCACTGCCTTAAGTAAGTTTGGTCCTATTGATATTAAACATATAAAGTATTAAATTAACTAGACAATTTTACTACATTTTTCTACATTCATTCCCAACAGAGTTCTAAAAAGTAATTTACATACTATGTCCAGACCAATGGACATTAAATCCAGGACTCGACTCCCCAGTTCTTGTGATAATGAAAACATTTCTTTGAACACTTTGTAGAAGTCTGGGAGTATATCCAAAGGCATGGTCTGAAAATATTTGTAAAATTTAATGTGCATAGTCAGATTAAATTTGGTTTAAATATAATTTTTGGCAGAGGATGACAGGCAATTTCGCTTGATGTTTTGAATACCGATTTCCTTAATAGCATTGATGAACATTTCGTGTATGTAATAAAAATTAACTAAGATAAGTGTTCTTTTTTTTTGTTGAATTCATATGTATCACTATATAATTGAATATCTTCACAGACAGTGCATAAATAAAAAGAAAATTAAAACTAAAATTGTTATGAATTATAAGCAATTGCCAATTTACTTCAGAAATATTAAGAAATTACGCTCAACGTCTCTTTAAAAAATCTGATTTGTTTGTTTGTTTTAAAACATCCGCGTCTGATGTATCTGCGTATATGCTCATTCATGGACCTGAATATTTTTGTATCTCAATCGCATCATCTTGGGTTTTTCCTTCAGAGGCCGGAAAACAACTTGCTTTTTCATTAGTCGGAAAGGCCCAAGAAGTTGCGATTACGTTGTACCCGTAAATGTGTATAGTATACTTACTCCTTGGTCATCCATCAACGTCATATTGTACGCCTCTTTCAAATCAGCCACCGGTCTCTCTGGATTCAAACTAAAAATCATCAAACGTCAATTATACCCTGGGGAAAGGAATTAACTTAGTATTCTGGTTCTGTTTCACTCAATTTAAATTTTATGTTACTTTTCTCTCTCTAGGGCCACCCATCCGTGATTGTCGTCTGCTGGCCTTTCATACTTCTGTTTTATCTCCACTGGTTTCTCAAAGAAGGTCTTCGAAATTGCAAACGTGTTCTCAATCTGTTATAGAAACATAGTTAAAAATGCTGATTTGAATGAAACACACTGATCAAAACTGAAGTTCAAATAAAATCTCATTAAAATGGATATTTCTAAGACTTTTCTAAGACTTTTTCTTTTGTAAGATGTAAAACAAGCAAATTCAAAGAATTGTGGTCCCCCGCTTTCGGTGTCTTTGTGGGCGAAATATTATTTTTTAGGGTCAAGGTCAAAAGGTCAAAGTTATTGGTATCATATGTAAGGTCTTGCCACAAAGAATATAAATATTTAAAATATGATAGTCCTAGTTTCTACCGTTCAAAAGTTGTGACCAAGGTTAAAGTTTTTAGAAAGAAGTTTAAACTCCAAGGTCAAGGTCAAAGGGTCAAAGTTCTTGGTATGCAATGAAAGGCCTTCTCTTAGGGATTACATACGTGAAGTACGAAAGCCCTAGCCCTTACCGTTTAAAAGTTATGGTCAAGGTTAAAGTTTTTCAGAAGTACGTAAATTTCCAAGGTCAAGGTTAAAAGGTCAAAATTGTTGGTATCCAATGAAAGGTCTTGCCACAAAGAATATATATGTGAAATATAAAAGTCCTTGTATCTACTGTTCAAAAGTTGTGACCAAGGTTATAATTCTTAAAAAGTAGTTAAAACTCCAAGGTCAAGGTCAAAAGGTCAAAGTTCTTGGTATCCAATGAAAGGTCTTTTTACAAGAATAACTTATTTGAAGTATAAAAGCCATAGCCCTTACTGTTCAAAAATTATGGTCAAGGTTAAAGTTTTTTCATAAGTACGTAAATTTCCAAGGTCAATAGGTCAATAGGTCAATGTTGTTGGTATCCAATGAAAGGTCTTGTCCCAAAAAATAAATATTTGAAATATGAAAGTCCTAGTACCTACCATTCAAAAGTTATGGCCAAAGTAAAAGTTTGGAATTTTTTAGTAAAAGTTGGTCAAACTCCAAGGTCAAGGTCAAAAGGTCAAATTTGGTGGTACCCAAAGAAAGGTCTTATCACAAGGAATACACATATGAAATATGAAAATCATAGCTCCACTAAATCAAAAGTTATGGGCAAGGTTAAAGTTTTTGTGACGGACAGACTGACGGACAGACGGACAGACAGACGGACAGACGAATGAGATTTAATGTCCCCTCGCTTTCGCGAAAGCGGGGGACAAAAAATGTACTGACAAGAATAATTTGGGTTTCTTGGGTTAAACTGTGCCCCCCCCCCCCCCTTCAAAAATGAAACCGCGGTGCTGATCTATAGAACGACCTTCAATTGCAAAGAAAGCACCACACCCGAATTCCTTAATCTAACATCATATCTTTGAATTCATCGCAACCATGCGCGGATTCGAGATTTATTGACTTGAAACCATTTCAATTCCAAGTAATATGACCTTACAGCGGATAATCATAACCCCAAAACCTGTAGGCCTACAACTACAAGTGACAGTTAGTATGTAATCTGTATCATCTGGAATTTTGAGTTTACTTCAACATGTATAGGTAAACGCAAACGTCTGTATGATACAGAGTAAATAGCAGTCCGAGCGTATTGGTTCGAACAACGATTAAGTGACAGACAGACACTTGTGCCTTAATTTAAATGTTTCATCTCGTTGAAGAGAAATTAAAATTTAATGCGTTTTTTATTTTAACTTTTGATAATATTTTAGTCAGCTCTCAATAAAGTCTTTGTATGTATGTAGGTTTTAAGGTAAGTCACTCGTCAGCTTTTTAGAAAAGTTCATGCAGAACCTCTTACTTAAAAAATATTTATTAAAATTCAATTTTTATAAAATATTTATATTCAACAATGTAAATTTTTTAACATTCATCGAAAAAACTGCTTAAAAATCGACAAAGAAGCAAGATTTATGAGGGACTATTTCTTGTTGTGGAAGGATATTCAGCAGAAATTTCTGCAAATCTGCACATTTATTAAATTCAGTGTCTTGAAACTTTAGCCTCACATACTTTTACTCGGAGAATATTTTCCGTTGTGATTTTGCAGGAATATTTAATATAGGTCTTAATTTATATTTTTAGAACACGTTTTACACCTTCCCTCAACAAACTTTGCCAAGAAATAAAGATATATTAAAGAAGTCAAGATAAATTTTACACCATTTTTTGCCTGAAAATCACATATTTTGACCAATATTTCAAAATTAACATCACTGACCTCAACTTTTTCTTTCATTATTTTAAACTACTCGATACTTGTGACTGATCAGCACTTAACTCCTAAAAAGCTTGATATAAGAAAATATTTTATTGCCTATTTAGGTTTTTCAATACCCACAAATATGTTATTTTTTAGTGCAAAAAGGTCACACAATAATAAACGCGCATTAATTTGCAAGATATGTTCAATGATAAATATTATTCAAACTATTTTATGTAAAATAAGATTAAATTTATTAACGTAGTAACATCTGATAAAATAAAATTAGAGATAAAGTAATAAATCAAAGAGTTAAAATTTAAGTGCAAAAAGGTCAATTTAATTGTACCATAGATCAGAAAGATGCGCACTGACTCCCTATTTTCTCTGCGATTTTGAGTAATACTATATGAGTACTTATCCAAAATATACTTCCAAAAAAATCCTTGATATAACAAATTTGAGGAGTGACTTACCTTAAGCTCTAAATTCTGATCAATTTACTTACAACATTTTCTGGCAATCCATGATTTTTCAGATAAACAAATCCAACAGTTGTAAACGCTTTACGGAGTTCGTCAGCGATACCTCGGAGTTTCTGAACGTCCTCCTGACCTGCAGGGACTGACAAGGAGTAAGCCGCAAAATCAATCACAGGAATCACCATCTTCTTACAGTAATACCGCTCAAAATGGGGCTATATTTAAACTTTTAAAGTAAAACCTGTGAAAAAAGAGAGAGAGAAATAATTCTCAATAGGACTATTTAAACACCTGTTTATGGACAGTTTCGGACAAGAATCTGATTTTACCTGATTACATAGGTCAAACTGTATAACCTGGTAGGTGTCGTCAACCTAGCTACTGGCTAGTTTTAAGTCAACAATCCATGACCATGAATATGTTAGATTATACTAGATACTATTGATCTCAGTATTTTTGTCTTTATTACTTGGGAGAAAAACATGAAAGTGTTATCTTGTTTAATTACAAAGAAAAAAAAAAGAAAAGGTGAAAAAATTATTTAGTAAACTTTTGTCGGTTTTCAATGGTGATTATATCTATCGTATGAACATGACATTGTGTGTCAAGGACATCTACGATCAAGGTTTGGACACAGTTAAAGAAATTAATGTTATGTACCCTTATATGTCACCGAAAATAGCTTAGGTGGATTGAAAATGAAATTTGAAATGGATTCTCAATTCCATGTTTTCTCAGACACCGGTACCGAATTTTACCCGCATTTTCATTGTCTATTGTCAAATGTTTTGACTCTAATAAATAGATAGGAATGATGTAAGCTGCTAATTTTTTTCAGTCTTACCAGTTTTTAACTCGCATCAACAAATAAAGTAAGTACCTATTTTATCTAGATGGTGACTGACACTGAATGAGTGCGTGCTTTTGGTACATTTCACTAAATATTACACAACGTATCTGCAAATTGAATTAATTTTTATGTAAAAAATTAATGGATTGTCAAATAGTTATCTTCAGTATAGTACCCTTATAAACCCTAATTTAAGGACAGTTTTAACGAATTTTATTTCGGTTTTTAATTTTAGTAGGGAAATTGCCTAAACTCGATAATCCTATTTGGTGGTGGTGGGAGGGGGGGGGGGGGGGGGGGGGGGGGGTAAGGGCCAACTTCCTTTCACTTCCAATTTTTTTTTAACACAATACTACATTTTCCTTGATATCACTATACTGTGGTAAGAAGTGGGGGGGGGGGGGGGCAACCAACCTTTCAATGGACATTTTCAATAGTAAAGGTAATGTTGGGAAAAAAGTGTCATATTTCGAGAATGCAAGGATTATGGTTCACCTCCAACACAATACTTGCAATATTGTAGCCCTCTCCAATTTTTATTACCATGATGTATTAGTGTAAGATAAGCGGCACCCTACTAGCTAGGGCTAGTGGATTAACCTTTTAGCTCAATTGGTAGAGAACTGGACTGGCAAGCTAGAGGCCCTGGGTTCAATCCCCTGCAGAGGCAATAAAATGTCTCTGTTACATATGGCGCCCACGTTGGGACCCGGCTGTTCTCTGATGGGTTAGAGTAATTGCCCCTATAACTTCGTCCCATAGGTGTCGGCACTCCAAAAAGAGATGAGGACATCTCATTCTCTGAGAGGGGGGCAATGTTGTAGTGTAAGATACAAGGCATCCTACTAGCTTTGGCTCGTGGGTTGACAGCTCAATTTTTAGAGCACTGGACTGGCAAACCAGATGTTCCTGGTTCAATCCCCAGCAGAGGCAATAAAATCTCCATGCTACACTGTTAAGGGAAAAGGAGAGGGCTAAACAAAATGGGATTTAAACCTACAGATGAATCCCATACGTTCTTCCATAGATATTATTTAGGACAAATGTCCAGCGGATTTTGGTTTGACACGGACGCCTGTATGTCTTTTTCACAGCTTTCTAATCTTGTTATGTGCATAATTTAAATATAAAAATATATATGTACAAGTACTAGTAATCTCAGCGGGATCTGTAAAGACTAAAAATTAGACATCAAATCAATTTTTTTTAGTTTCTACGGATCTCGCTGAGATTAATGTTCATCGAAAATCTCCAAATATGAGACGTTTAAATTTAGTGAACTTTTATACTAATTATTTCTGTTGTAGTATTTTGTTACAAACAAAACATACCTTTGGAACAGAGATAAACCAACGCATGCAGTTTGGTGGTTTATCTACGTCAAATCATTAGTGTTATACGCATTATTTATGTCCAGTGATCAGTCGACTGTCGAGTTCATATTTGCCATGCCATGGTCATTTTCGTATATATGGAAACCAATACGTAGCTAATTCTCCTACGGTGGCGTAGTCAAGGTCGTAGATATATATAGAGAAAATTATTACATGTATATGACCAATGCCCTGTTCACACGACAAGTTTAATTCGCAGTAAATTAATGCGAAGTAATCTAATGCGAATCAAACTAATGCGAATTAAATTGCGTTCACATGACAGCTAATGCGAAGTAAACTACGGTAAACTGGGGTAATTTCGACCACTTTATGCTGACATATGGCTTTCAATCCACAAAACTTGACCCTTTTCAAATGTACAAGTTCAAAATAGACTCGAAGTAAAGAAGATTGATTTTTTCTTTAAATTTTATGCTTTACGAACTAAAAATATGTTAAAAAATAATAAATTGGTTCAAAAATTAGTAACCATGACGCCTGGGTTAATTTCGACCAGCCTCGGGGTAATTTCGACCACAACAAACCTCAACAGGAAAGATAACTCTTACAATGAAATTAAACTCGACCTATGCTATCGCATTTTATTCAAAATTTATGTTCTAAGAAAATAAACTGTCTGCTATAGGAAATATAAGTGTCTGTCAAAAAAAGATTAAAAATAAATTAATTACATGTATTAACAGTATTATACTTATATGTATGTTTGTTAATTTAATAAAGAAATGAGTTGGGTTACCACTGATAAGTTTTTCATTGCAGACTTTGACATCTTCATTCTTTTTCATTATTCTGCATCTTAATTCGCCAAATCTAATTTCCAAACGATGCTATTTTGTAATGTGGTAGTTATGGAAACAAAATCTCTTTTATTCCATAGATAATTTCCTTCTTAAGATTTTTAAACTGTCCAGTCCGTACTGTAATTCGTTTCAATCGTCTTTTTCGAGACTCAACAGAATCAAAGTGTATTTTAAGTTTGAACGCTTTTAAGCATATACGAATTTATTTAAAATGCGTCGTATTACGAATTGTTTTGAAAATGAATAAAAATATGTTTTGTTAATTGTTTAAAATCCTGAGAAATTCTATCAAATCATATGAAAGAAGTGTGCAAAAGCAAATTCCTCTGACCCCCCCCCCCTCCCCCGCGATGAAAAAAAAACTCAAACAAATTAATTATTAATTATTTTTAAAATCATATGTTTTTTCTTTCAATATTGTTGCAGTTCTTTAAGTGTGTTATTCAAACAGCTTGCTTGATACATATATTAATGTACTTGGATTTGTGTACATGGACTGCGTGATACATGTGCGTTCTTAAAACTACTGGTTCTTGGTTTTCGATATCCTCATAATCTTGTCTGTAGAAGAAATAATTTCGCAATAATAAAAAAAAATACCAAAACTTCATTCTGTAATCAAATTTAATTCTCTCTGCATATTTTCATTTATTAATTTGGGTTTTAAAATCGTTTTGATTGCTATCGCCAAGTGTAAAGTTCTCTACATGTACATCGATCAGAGAATGCACCCTCACCGCACTGCTCCATGTGCTCAGACAATATAGGGATACATTGTAGATCGCAATGCATGCATATATTTTTTAATCGTACATTAATTTCTTTCAAAATTTAAAGAATTTTATGTATTATACAGTATAATATTTAATTTTATTTTAGAGATTTAAATCAGCATTGAATATTATACAGCTGTTAAACATAACTTACACACATTTCCCCTTATTACGTCACTGGTCGAAATTACGCCGCGTCCTTAAAAACAGTAGGGGTAATTTCGACCAAATTCAAACGGACGTTTCTTGTGCTTTTTGAGAAAAATCCAAGATATAAATGTGAAATTCAGCTACTTATAACACTCCAAGAAAATAATAAAACAATTTCAATTTAATTCGAACTGTTACAATGTTGAGCATGGTCTAACTCAAAAAGAGGTCATACGAGTTATCTCTCTTGTTTTTAGTTGATCACATCAAGCGCACTGAAGACGGACTTCCGAGTGTCAAACTGGAGGGATAAAAAATAGTGAAAAAAATAGTTATACCTCTGACCAAACCATTTTTGCGATGAGAAATTATACTAGGAAATCCAATTTTAGGAATAGTTTACTTTAAAACCGAATTGTCTCAACAATGCCGTAAATCATTGTGCAGTGTTGTGCTTGTGTGGTCGAAATTGAACCGTGGTCGAAATTACCCGCGAATTAAAATATTACTTCGACAGTCAGGCGTCAGTAGGGCTATTATGACGTCATTTGCAAATCACGTCACCTTATGCAGAAGCAGATGCATTTGTAATAATGTCACAGTGTCTGTACACATATTTTAGTGATTAACACATTTTTTCTTAGATTTTCACTCAAATATAGCACAAGTACTTAAGGCTGACCACCGACATGACGCATTTTACTTAATGTTGCCATTACGCATGCCCCAAAATTTAATTCGAATTAGCTTCGCTTAGCGTTCACACGGAGCTAATGCGAATTAATTTAATGCGCAGTAAATTAATTCGAATTAAACTAATTCGCATTAAATTCTCCGTGTGAACGCTAAGCGAAGCTAATTCGCAGTAAACTTACGTTTAATTCGAATTAAACTCTCCGTGTGAACAGGGCACAAGAAAGAGACACCATTTAATTAATTAAACAGGTTCTTCCACAAGTACCCCAATCATGTGCTTTGGAATAATTTTAATCGACATGGGTTGATACAGATTTTTGATAAGAAGGGGGGGGGTCTTAAGGCCCCCAGACAGCCCCAGTTTTTAAAATTACATTGGATTTATAAACATCATGTTAAAATCTGGTGTAAAGAAGTTCTATATACATGTACTCGCATTCACTGCAATACTTAATAAACATTGGAATAGAATTTTTAAACCCACTTATTGTCCCCCGCTTTCGCGAAAGCGAGGGGACATTAAATATCATCGTCTGTTGACCAATCTGTAGTTCTGTCGGTCAGTCACAAAAACTTTGGTCATATTTTTGAATGAGAAAGGATGGGGTTTTCATATTATTATATATGTGACGAGACCTTTCTAAATAACTTATGATTTTGACCCCGTGAACCCGAAGTTTGACCTAACATTAATCAAAGGCCTGAAGGGCCTGCGAGTTGACTCGCTCGAGTTAATTGAGCTATTTTCATACAATTGGACACCATACCTTATATTCAGTTTATTTTGCATCGTACAAGATTTTATAAATATGACTCCATGTTCAGTTTTAAAAAAGTGTAAATTACTTTTCCTTAATTTATATATACAGGTTGGCACTAATAGCCTTCCGTACATATTATTGTGAAAAGCAGCACTGCAAACCTAGATTCTATAAAGAATTTAAAGTATAAGCTTTCCTAAACTCGTCTGACGTGGTTTGCTTAAATTTAAAAAGCGGAAAGAAAATAATAAATTATGTTATATAATTTCTTTCGTTTGATAATATATATCTTGAAGAGACCATGCGTAATCAATGCGTAGTATTGTACATACAATTATGTACAAAGAACATTTAATTACATTGAATTAACTCCAGGATCATGAAACAAACTACGACAAGTGAAATTTTTAATCGCCGATAAAATATTTATTAAAAATGGAATGTATTTCTTCATTTGCACATAACAACATCTCTGTGAAATAATATTTGAAAAAAATATTCTTTACCCTAAGCCTAACCCGTCTGGTCTGCTTGATTTTTGCAACATTTTATCAAAAAAATAAAGATTTTGATCGACTTATAGGCTTAAGTTGTTTCAAGATCCCGGGTCAGTATTTTTCAAGTAATGTTTTTAATGTTAAATGACCTACCTAACAAACAAAATAAAATGAAGGTTGTTAATGATGAAATCATTGGGAAGATATTTGATCACTTAATGGAACTCCTAACCCTGGCAATAACAATCTTGGCAGAGCGTTACACATGCTGACCATTCCCCTGCTGTTCTTGAAAGCTTTCATTGCTTCTCAAACCATTTGATGTACGATATGACTGTTACGTAATTGATTGATGCATTAGGGATTAGAAACAGGAAGATGCAAACTAATTTACAATGTAAAGGTGTTGTCTAATAATCGTTGGATAGGAGTGAAGTATAGCCCTAACACTTCACAAACATAAAAATCTTTTTACACAAAAGAGTATTTAAAGCAAACTTAAAAAAACATTTTTTCTGTTTTCACTGCATTTTACTCAGGCACTGTATTATCAGTTTTTAGAATACTTAGAGCAGGGCAACAAAGAAAAATATTTGACCTCATGCCTGATGTTTAGGTACTATTAATTCAATGTCAAGGTATAATTTTACAGAATGACTGCATATATAAGTCCTGGTTAAATCTAGTGCTGTCTGACGCCGTGACGTCAGACAATAAACACACTAGCTGCAGTGGTCAGTGTTATGGAGTAATTAGTTTAAAGATTCTCACAGCAAATCTGGATTCTAAAAATAGATTTTTATGTACACTAGCTGCAGCTAAAGAGAGTAGCAGGTGTTTGTGTTAGGGAGTATTCTGTCAATTATACATAAACTTCAGATGGAAAGATTAGATCCGCCTAACATGCTTGAACATTTATTCATACGCAGTAATTGTACAGGTACAGATATTTAGTTAAAAAATTCTTTAAAAGCATGAGGACATAAATTAGGTAACAATATGAAATTTTATACAATTGTATTTCCTATGTGTATATAATCTGCATTCAAAGAAAAGCATTTTTTGCTGGAACTATTTTATCTGGCGTATCGATCACCTTGATGAATGTGTTCAAAAAATTACAGCTCTGAAACGCTGGTGTTAACAGGGAGTAGCTCGCTACGCGAGCCAACTCATAAAAAAAAATAAAGATAAGGAGCCTACCGGGTAATTTGAATTGGCCATGCCGCAAGTTTTGAATAAGATTAAGGCTTTCATATAAAACATGTTTATTACCTGTTACAAGACCTTTCTGAATACACTATGATTTTTCACTTCATAACCTTGAAGTTTGACCTACTTTTCAAAAACTTGCACCTGGCTTTCATATTAAACCTGTGTATTGCTTGTGACAAGACCTTTCTAAATAAATATACATGTACTTTGATTTTTGACACAGGGACCTTGACCTACTTTTTAAAAACTTAAACATTACTTTGAATTGGGCATAACCTTTCACTGAAAAGAGATAGGTTTTTCATATTAAACGTGTATTACATGGTTTTGTTGTGAAATTAGTGAATTAATAAATTTGTAATACTTTGAAATATATGGTGAAAAATCTCGAAACAGCACACATTTTTGTGCGCAATAAAAATGTATTCTATGGGTGGCACTGTAGCTCTGTTCAAAAGGTCCGGATGTTGTGCATCAATTGAACTTTTTTTGAACACAAAGGTAGAGAAGCCATCTTGATAAAATTAGTCTCCAAATCGCAATTCCTATCAGTACAATTAAAATTTCAAATGAATTCACGCCCACTGCAATGAAAATCATTCATCCTGAGCAAAATTCTAATCTCTGTTCTCAGATAAAAACAGCAAGACATTTTCTTTTCAATTTTTTTTAATTTCTATTTTCCTTGTGGACACAGTCTCTACTCCTGCAAAAGAAAAGACAGAGAATGAAAGTCAAAAGTCACATTTTCAGTTCTAAAAATCATAACATCTACATGTATGAACAGCATTGCATCCACAACATTAGTTACCACTTTTTTCATTGAAGTCTTAAAATGAACAGGGAAAAAATTGCTCAATATGAAGAGGGGTGTTAGGACTTTTTTTTAAAAAGATATTTTTTTTTTTATAAAGAGGAGAACTTACATCTGGTACTTCGATCTCGCCCGAGTTGATTTTATCAATGATATCGTGAGGTGGACACCTCTCAACAGAGCATCCAACGGACTGTGCAGTACCTATAAAGATTGACAAAAAATGTCTGAGGAACCAATTCAAAAACCTTATCTTCCGCCACTGTAGAAACATCGTTTTTTCAATTTTACATACCATTCAAAAATCTAGCTGAACAGCGTTTTCAATGAATAGTCATAAGCAAGAAAACAAATTTGATTGATTTTAATTCCACTTTCAGAACCCCTGGATGATTTACCTAAGATTTCTTTACAGGTACCAGCAAGTGATTTAGCCATACTTCTCGGACGCATCTGACGTGCAATACCGATGATGTCATCCATGCTCAGGTTTCCACTGTGTTTCACTGTGAAAGCAGAGAGAATCATCCACATTCATTTATGACTGATATTACACACAGTAAACATTTTCAATGTCACCTCCGTATTAAAATGAAAATGGACTTAACAAACTTTACCATTTTTGCCAAAAGATTTTTATTATGCTTAATTTAGCAGACTGAAATATCTGGAAAGCTAAAACAAATTATTTACTTTGTAAAATTTGAGAATGGGTCCTAATTATACTTCACTCAACAAAAATAAAAAGAGTTGAGCAGTCTTACCATGTTTGACCTTCTTCCTGTCTCTGGGTGGCTCCTTCAGAGATTTGATGATGAGGGAGGAGGCGCTGGGCACCACCTCGACCTTGGCCTGTCGATTCTGTACCACTAACTTCACCGTTATCTTCAGTCCTTTCCAGTCTGTTGTTCCTTTGGCAATGTCATCACCAATTTTCTTTGGGGACTAAAATTTAATGAATATATAAAAATTACAAAGAATCATGTTTTGATTATAGTAACACACGCTTGAATATACACATAATTCGTTATATGTTTTCTCAATTGTGGTCAGGCTCTCTTTGTCCAGTTAAAGCAAAGTTCTGTTTAATTCTAAAATGTCAAGAGGCCCATGGGCCACATCGCTCACCTGAGTAACTTGGGTGAAGCAGTTCTTTACCAGATTCCCCCTCTTGCTATACCTATCATGCCCCACTACCCCCTACCCTTTTATGATTCTAAAACTTTAGAATCTACACTACCCAAGGATGCTTCCATATATGTTTCAGCTTTCCTGGCTCAGTGGTTCTTGAGAAGAATATTCTTAAAGATTTGTTCTATATATTACTATGTAAAACATGGATTCCCTATTGTGGCCCCGCCTTACCCCCCAGGGGTCATGATTTTAACAATTTAATATCTGCACTACCCAAGGATGCTTCCACATAAGTTTCAGCTTTCCTGGCCAAGTGGTTCTTGAGAAGAAGATTTTTTAGTGACCCCACCCTATTTTTGTCTTTTCTTGATTATCTCCCCTTGTAAGGGGACTTGGCCTTTCATTTTAACAATTTAAACTCCCCTTCACCCAAGGATGCTTTGTACCAAGTTTGGTTAAAATTGGCCCATTGGTTCTTGAGAAGAAGTCGAAAATGTGAAAAGTTTACAGACAGACGGACAGACGACGGACAAAATGTGATCAGACAAGCTCACTTGAGCCTTTGGCTCAGGTGAGCTAATAAAAGTTGATCTTTACATAATTCTACAAAATATTTTCACAATTCCTAACATCAAGAGATAGTTTACATTCATTAATAACATGAACAGCTAGCTATTTATATATGTTATTTTCGGATTTACAAAACGTTGGGAATCTTTTATATTTCTTACAGTTATGCAATTAAAACCAAACTTTTATAGTAATTTTACTATTAACTCACCAGACCCAAGGGACCAATCTTAGGAGCCAGGGAGGAGGTAGCTGGAACTTCTCCACCGACTGCCTTCACGTAGACTGAATGACAGAAAAAAGAACATTTATTTCTCATGATACCTACTGCCTTCACGTACACTGAATGACAAAGTAAAAAAAATTACCTCTCATGACATTCATTGGCAACAATTCCCAATACATACAGAGTACACAAATTCACGCTTAAATACAATGTCATTTACTACAGTCTACTTGTCCAAACTTTTTGATTCCTCTCACTCAGACTCTATTGCCAATGTGGCGGTCAGATGGGTTCGATCGCCGGTGGCCAGATAGCTCAGTTGGTAGAGCACCTGACCGGAGTTTCAGGGGGCCCGGGTTCGAATCCCGGTCTGGTCCGCTGCGTGCCATGCCCTGGAATTGACAGGTGAGAGACCTGCCAGGGATGAGCCTGGGTTCGGGTCTTTGGAGGGCCAAAGACCTTTAAGGAGGGAGAAATGTGGCGGTCAGCCGGGTTCGATCGCCTGTGGCCAGATAGCTCAGTTGGTAGAGCACCTGACCGGAGTTTCAGGGGGCCCGGATTCGAATCCAGGTCTGGTCCGCTGCATTTTTTCCTCTCCCGTTACACAGAGTTCTTGAAATCTTTTTTTCACTGTCAGTCATTTGGACTGACTGCCATGGGAAGTTTGTCAGTCCAGAGAAATTTATATCGGTCCAAAAAAAAATTCAATAAAAAGATGAAAACTGTATTTGAATTTTATTATGAATTATCAATACATTTTGCACCCTGCGTCAATACACACTGCACACTTCATGCCGATTTGATCATTGTATAACAATTTTTGTTGAATTCTTCTTAAGTTTTTAATCTAGTTCAATATTCTCGCCTGGCTTACCCTAGCGCCGTCAAAAGACTTCAACAGTTAATCAATCATAGTTTGCAACTTGCGTTCATCAAAGAAGCCATTACGAGATACTGAAAAGCGTTTAACAGATTACGATTGGTCGGTTATATGGAATTCTTACGAAATTTAGTCAGATTTTCACAAGTTGCTATTTCAACATCTACCGGTCATTTGGACTGACACAGAACGTAAAGTTATCAGTCCTTGGTTGCTTTTATCGGTCCTGCTGACAAGACCGAAAGATTTCAAGAACTATGCGTTACACCAATATTGGTTGATTACCCATTACATGACTATATTCATTTCATAGATCATACCCAGTAACTTCATTGCTTTGGTTTGGCTGAGGAAAGATAAATTTACACTACTAGTTGCTTTTTGACATTTACCTTATTGCCTTACAGCAATAGCTTAAGCACTCTGACTGTATAAAGTTGTTAAGTGTAGAGTTAGGAGTAAAGCTCTCCTTCTGTTCATAATTCATAACAATAATCTGATTTTCGTCCCTTGGTTTGGTAAAACAAAACAAGATCCAACTCAGATATAATTTCAACATGTTTAACGACAACAATGTATACAAACCTGATCACTCTGTCTACATCAGTCATCACAGACTGCTAAATATACCATCACGTCGAGTACACGACGATACTGGAAGGGAACATGTTGAAAAGGGGGGTCTATTCAATAGCGAAGTTTTTCAACATGTAATATTATCTTACCAATCATAATAGCGGTTGGATCAAATTTGGGACCCATCTTTGTTTTATCTTTTTACTTTTACAAATATCTAGATGACAGTTATGGTGTTGGATGAGCCCAGCTGGACACGACCAATCGCAAGTTGCACCACACCGTCGAAAAGGTATGGGGGAAAAGGAAGTTGGCATGTTTACTTCCGTTTGAAATTCTAAAACAGGGAACCAATTTAGGCGGCAAATTTAAAATCAGGAAAATTCTGTTTCATGTACAAAATTACATTATATTATTTTATGGGTCATAATTCTAAATATTTATTTACATAATTTTCAGCATCCTATTCTCTTTTATTCAATCAGCATATGTACTTATAATTATGTCATATATTCATTGACGACCCTGAATTAAAAAAAAAGGGGGGGGGGCACCTGTTTGGATTCGAAGTTATGCCTATGCAAGCTCTTCACGGAAAGGTTTTTTCTCTTACTTACTTCAGCTGTAATTAAGGGAAGAAAACACGCCTAAATATTTATTTAGTAACCTATTGTATATATATTTGGTTTACAAAAGACTCCCCCTTTTTTCCCTCTAAATCCACCATTAAAATTGATTGAAAATTGATCAGTTCAAACATTTTTCGAACATTTTATTCAATGTCACTAAAACTAAAAATCTATTCAAAGGCGGACGGTGTGCCCCCCCCCTACGTTTGTTTTTGTATGTAAAATTTATATGTACTAAAATCAAGGAAAAACATATCGTATTTGTAAGAACTTGTCAGCTTCCGGGGCCTTCGCCCCTGCCCCTCATAAAAAGGACCTTGCCTTAGACCCACTGGGGGCTTCAGTACAGCCAACTGACACTCTGTCTTCTACTGCGCCCCTGCGCACTTTGAAAAAAATTTCAAAGTGCGTTAAATTTGGGACACACTCAACGCACTTTGAAATTTTTTTTAAAAGTGCGTTAAGAGTGTACGTAAACTTCTTTACCATGTGAACATTTAACGCACCTTGAAAAAAAATCTGTATAAAACAAATATTCTAGACTTAGATTTTAGTAATTGAGAGAATAAATTTTTAGTAATTATATCTTTCGAAAAACGTTTTAATTTACATGCATTGATTTACCTTCATTGAGAACAAGGAGAAGATATAGAAGGTCTCTCAGCCAAACTCTTTTTTATTCTTATACATATAGCCGTCGGTACACTGAAAGAAAAACCTAGTGAATTTAACTAGTGTGTTTCGTAAAGCGTTTCGTGATTAGTAAACTTTCAGTTTACTGGTTAAGATAGTGAGTTGTGGAGCGGGGGTCGTATAGATACTTAGATACCTAGTGAAAGTTACTCATCAATTCTAAATTTACTAATCTTATCTAGTAAATATACCAATATCTGGTAAAACTACTATTAAGGTAGTGATTGTATGGACAGTGAATCTACTAGTTTTCTTCGTGACATTAACTATAGTTATTTTTTTACAGTGTAGCATATTGAAAGTGTCACTCCAAGGTAAGCCCCATTTTTTAATGTGTACATTATGTATATCTTTGCAGAACATTGTGTGACTACCCCCACCCCCATCCCCTCTACCCCGATACCGATGCCTATGCTACATCCAAATAAATGTATCTGCATAAGTGATACATGTATGACGATGAAAACTTTCAATAAATTTTAGTTTACATTAAATGCATGCAAATTGGAAAAAATTAAGCACAGTAAACATTTTAGAGAGAAAGAATTTTCGAAGAATGGAGAAATCTAAATCGCTCACTGTCGCATCCTAAAATGACCTTATCACCGAAAAGTTATCCAATAGGTTCAATCATTTATCATACCTAAGATTTTCAAGAATATTGACTAAGACATACACATTTTTTTCAAAGTGCGTTAATATGGTCGATATCAACGCACTTTGCAAAGAAATTTTATTTTTTCAAAGTGCGTTGATTTGGTCCCAAAGTTAACGCACTTTGAAAAAAATTTTCAAAGTGCGTAATTTTTCAAAGTGCGTTGTAACAATGCATATATATACAAATAAAAAAATATACAAATCAAATAACTTTTTTATTATATAAATTGAAAAATTATGAAATACAAATGGAAGATTATCGAATTCATTTTACAGAAATGTTTTTGTTTTCAATTGCGAT
>NW_026930281.1:0-41111 GCF_032062105.1 Saccostrea cuccullata
ACCTTTTTTAAAGTATTTTTGTATTCATATGAAGCAGAATTTGTTCAAAATCTTGTGCGTGAAAAAAAGAAAAACTTGTCGTGGCCTTCAACTCGGCATTTAGATATATCGACGACGTATTGTCAATTAACAATGATAATTTCCATTCTTATGACCATACGATAAATCCTGGTGAGCTTGAGATAAAAGATACCACAGAGTCTGACACATCTGTTTCATATTTAGATATTTTACTTGAAAAAGACACTAATGGTAATCTAACAAACAAGCTCTATGATAAACGTGATGATTTTAACTGTTCAAATCGTCAACTTCTCTTACATGTACTTGTGCAGCAATACAATTTCATCACCTGCATTCGAAGTTTATATATCTCAGTTGATTCGATACGCAAGAGCAAGCTATACGTATGAACAATTCCTAAGACGAGGTAAGTTATTGACAAACAAGTGGATGCAACAAAAATATCAGCAGTCTCGTTTAAAGTCATCATTTCGTAAGTTCTGTGATTGATTAAATGACCTTGTCAGCAAATACAATCTATCATTGAGTAAAATGCTGACGGACGTTTTTCATGCTAATTGTTTGTCCATTATTAAATATTAATACACTGAATTGACGACGGGTTTACCCGTTATTTCCCGATCATGACAAGGAGCACACGGCGGGTGTAACTGGTCGGAAGGGGATACCCACTCCTCCATGGCACCCCCTCTAATCCCACCTCTGGTGTTTTGGAGATCCGTTTTTGCTCTGCTCCTATTTTGTATCGTTTTATGAATTTTTGATCATTAAGACTGTTCGTTACCTCCATATGTTTCAAAAATCTTTGAAGGTGAACGATTACTAGTGGTCAAACATGTTATATAGATATGTTCTCATACAATGCAAGAAAGTCTTTTAAAATGACAAAATGTATTAAAAGCAGATAAACTTTGTTATTGAACAATCCAAAAGCTGGTTTCGTTTGATTGTGAACTTTTGCTTAAGTTTATTTTTCTAGCCAACTTTCGGTAAATTACGGTTGAATCACTACAAGTGATAAGTGTTGTAAAATGTGTACCTATTGGTAAACTTAGATTTTCCAACTCTCTGATATTCGTGTGTGTTTCTGATCTAACAGGAAAAGTTCACTTAAATTTGAATGATTGGTCTAAGATTTAATTGAGCTTATAGAGGTTTACTGAGTTTACAATATTTTTAATAAGATATCAAATGGTGCAACATGTTCAAATTACCTTAGGTGATTCATTTTATTATTATTTTTTTTCTATCTGTCTGTCTGCCTGTCTAGCTGTTTTTCCACAAAAACTTTAACCTTGCCCTTAATTTTTAATTGATTTGAGCCATGGCTTTCATATTTCACGTGTACAGTGTATATATATATATATTCCTTGTCACAAGCCATTTCTTTTTGCACCAATATATTTAACCTATTGACCTTAATCTTAGAGTTGGACATAATTTTCCATTTATCATTCTTTAACCTTGGCCGAATCTTTTTGTCCCCCGCTTTCGCTTTTGCGAAAGCGAGGGGACATTAAATCGCATTCGTCTGTCTGTCTCTCTGTCTGTCCGTCTATCCGTCAGTCTGTCAGTCTGTCCGTTCGTCACAAAAACTTTAACGTTTCCCATAACATTTGATTAATGATTTGTAGCTATGAGTTTTGTATTTCACTTGTGTATACTTTGTGACAAGACCTTTCTTTGGGTACCACCAAATTTGACCTTTTGACCTTGACCTTGGTGTTTGATCCACTTTTACACAAAAATTCCGATCTTTTACTTTAGGACTTTCATATTTTATATAGGTATTTCTTGTGGCAAGGCCTTTTATTGGATACCAATAACCTTGACCTCTTAACTTGACCTTTGAGATTTCCGTTCTTGTGAAAAAACTTTAACCTTGGCAATAACTTTTGAACGGTAAGAGATAGGGCTTTCATACTTCAAATATGTAATTCTTGTGAGAGGAACCTTCATTGGATGCAAAAAACTTTGACTCTTTGACCTTGACCTTGGAGTTTAACTTACTTTTAAGAACAAACCTATACCATATTTTTTAAAGGGTTAGGGCTTAGACTTTCATGTTTGATATATTTAATCCATCTGACAGGACCTTTCATTGGATTTGAAGAACAACCTAGACGTTGCAGTTTGACCTACTTTTGATATGTGACCTATTTACCCTGAACTCCAGTACTGATTTTTAAATTTCTAAATGACATATGATATGTGGCATTCATATTTGAGATAATATGTCATAATTTAATTTGCATTTAAGAAAAGTTGAATCTTCGCTATATTTGCCAAACGGGGTCATCAGGTTCACTTCCTTATAACTTTTGATTGAGAAGATATAGGACTTTCATATCTGACATGGGTATTACATATACCTATATATGACAATTTTTGACACAATATGTCATTAGCAATATGTTTCCTTTGCTAGATAAATGATTTTGAAAGATTTTTTAAACACTTCTTCTATTTTTCGTCCAGTACAATAGGGAATTTTGTTCCATGTTCAAACATAAATGGTGTAATTCTTGAATTAATTATAATAAATCTTTTACAGTTCAAGTTTGGCTTAAAACGGAATTTACAATAATGGTTACTTTTTTATATTAATGAAAAAATAAATCTTAGAAAATCAAGTCAATCAGAAGCATAAATTTTCAATATTTTATGTATACAAGGTTATATGGGAAAAAGAAATCGTGGACAGATCTGTGTGTCCACGCGTTACCAGCAGTTAGATTCCAATGTAATGTAATATTTTAGATTGCTAAGTTTGGTGTTGTAATCTATGATTTTTTTTATAGTTTTATATAAATTTATGTATATTCAATTTTTTTTTATTGAGCATACTTTATATGTTGTTTTTATCTGAAATATTTATGATATACAATTCATGGGCAATGAAATATTACATATCAAATGCCCTATTCACATTGACGCCAATTTTTGACAAATTACACGTTCTACACTCATTTCAAATAATTTATTTACCACGGGTTTCAAAAGTCACAATACCTGTGTATATATCTATAATTTAAACATCGTCAAATTTCTGTAAATGTTACTCCCCTGGGAAGGGAGGGTTATTTTCTTTAACACACAAAGTGAAATCAACACTATACACCACAGAAAAAATGCTTTACATAATAATTACAATATAAATCGTCTCTCTCTAGTCAAGGACGTCTGTTGGCTAAAAGGACGCATAGATAAATTTCATCACACATTGGTAATTAATACTATCATCTTCTTTCGAATGTCTGGAGTGAAAAGCCGCCTTATGTAGACATGATACCTTATGTTGACATGATATTGTTGTTCCTTTCTTTATGCAAGTCATTCACTGTTTTTGAAAAATTCAAATGTCTGCTTATATCGTTATATTTTGGATGAACATGTAACTTGCATGTATCTCTGTTTTGTTGTTTTAGAGAGAACGAGAAAGACAGAATGGTAAAAACATCAGCTAAAGAACATAGAAACTTTCATCGGAATGGTTAAATACATCAGTATGGTGTCCTCTACTTCTTTTATGCTCATGTCATCTTTTTTTATCCAACCCTTTCGCGTGTGTTGAAATTTTGAGGTGCTTTTTATTATTCGAACAATGAAAAAAGAAAAAAATGTCTACTCGTGTCCGATAAGTTAAGTGATCGGCGCGTGCACAACTGAAGATAAGGAACATGCATGTCAGCCATCTCAACCTTTTAAAACCCAAGCCCCTCTTGTCATCTGCCTATAGCATTTGAATGTTTCATTTCTAATTAAGAGTTTACAAAAAATACTGCTTTTCTAAAAATCTTCAAAGATGACTGACAATTTCTGTCCCCCGCTTTCGCAGAAAATAGGATATTAATTTCGGTCTATCTGTCCATCCGTCTGCCTAGCTGTATTTCTGTCTGTCGGTAACATTTTCGTTTCCTTGCGGTATTTCGAGAAGCTTTAATTTTGAGATTCTACAAAACAACTCCTTATGGCCTAAGGAGGACTGACTCTATTTTTGAGTGTAAAAAGTCAAAGATCAAGGTAATATATTCATTTATTACACATATTCTTACGACGTAATGAAGACTCCTATTATTTTGTAATTTCTAGATCAAAAGGTCAAAGGCCGAGGTCGACATTCTGTGTCTGTTTAAAACTTTCATTTCCGGATCATATATCAAGAATTAAGCTTCTGATTTTTTGCAATTTAACTTTTACCGTAACAGCCCTATGGCCCCGCCCGCCCTTCTTAAAGTGCCCTCTTGACCCCTCCCCCCTTTAGATCAGCGAATATGTTCTTCTTTCCCATTTCCATAGAATCTGTGCCCTTTGCTCAGTTTAGCGAGGGGGCACAGATTCTCTGAATTAGCTTGATACTTTGTTCTCTGGAAGGATTTATTCCATCCCTTATTTAGTACGTGATCCAACGGATCCTTGATGAATGGATAATTGAATCTCAGCAGTGAAAGCAGCGTTGGGGTTCATATCATAGATAAATAACGTTAATGAAATAAAATTGATAAAAAAAATTTTAAGATATTTAGTAAAAATTGTCTTATAAAGGTAATACATATAATGAAGGCGGTTCAGTACACTGTAGGTATTCCATATGTACATAACTGAATTTCAGACTGCAGTTTCGGCATTGTTGGCATTAAAACCCTATCAAACGTGAGAGCAGTTAAAACAAAATTCTTGGAATACAGGTGGCAATCAATCAAAAAAAAAGGAAACTGAAAAAAGACCTACCTGTCTCCCGACCTACATCTGACATTATACAGGGAAATAATTTACTACACATCACAACGCCAAAATATGTGCACGTACAACATAAAACGTTGTCTATTATTAGGTAAAAATGTGCTTTATTGACAATTCTGTGTTTAAAAATGATTCAGTTAGGCTCCCCCACCAGGAGTTAATAGGTACAAGTTACTGCAACTTAAGTGACATTTGTCCAAGAATCCCATTTTGCATATTTCAGAGTATATACTTTACCAGTCGAGATTTTAAAAAAAATCAGCTTTATCTTTTGACTTGATTAAATTAAGAAAATGTCTCTCAAAACATTTTGGGGTTAAGAAATGCAAGTTTTCTGTTGATAAATACCAGTTACACAGAAGTTCCAGTTTTTCACTGGATGAATATTGTGAGTTTTCCAGCAATAATTAAAAACAAGAGTCGAGTGACAATTTGAAGCTTTAACAAATAAATTTTAGGCCTATACAGTTTATATGTACAGCGTTTTAAAAAAACCCGTATTTTCAAAACATGTCCACTGAACTTTCAATAATATCAGATTAGCATCACATAATTTAGAAAACATTTAGTTAAAGTCAATTTTACAAATTAGATTTACAACAGTGAATTAGGACAATTCCTCGGCAGTTAAAGACGAGTCTTTAGTAATTTGTCGTCTACATATCGTCGTGTGTAATGACATACCGGGTATTACCTTATCTTTATTTTATTCGTCAAAAAATTTATTTTCAAAAATATTTTTGTGTTCAACAAGGAAAAAACAGTGGCTTTTTAAAAAAAACAGTAATTGTGTTGATAATCTACTGTAATTCATAAAATATAAACAGTTAATCTATTTACACTAATCAATATCATCAGTGAATCCCCCCCCCCCCCGCCCCCCCCCCCAAAAAAAATCCGGAAAAATGACCGTCATTCTTCCGAGTAATAGCGGAGTAAATGTCTAAATCATTGTAGCGCTTTAAATTTAATATGTTTTTCATAGGTTTTTATGAAATAGATTGACACTGACTTTTAACTTTTCAGACCAAAAGTCATGAGGCTTCGGTGAATTTTTTACAAAATGTTGTGTAAGTTAGAAAAGAATCTTTGCTAGAATGCATCTGCTAAAAAAAAAGTAAAGTTATATCTTTTTTTGATTATCCTTGTTAAAAACTTCCAAGGGAAATTACATAAATAAATAAATGTTATGTATGTCTCTGATAAAAAAAAACATGTATCGACTTTTAATTTATTGATTCTTTCAATATTTTTATTACAGGTTTTAGGACATTAAGAAAGTGTTCGAATGTACTACAAAGGTAGGCCTATTTTAAATCATTTTAAGCAGTGGTGTTCATCTTGTATTTTAAAAAGCTATATTGTTTAAATCAGTTTGACTACAATAAGTGTATGATTGTCAAACAAAAAAGCAAATTGATGTAAACTTTAGATCAGTTTGCCAGTTTGTCTAAATGTTAATTCACACTGTCCATTTGACCAATTTAATATTATGTACATTCAAATGAATCAATTGTCTATTTCAGAGGAAGTACATCATGGGTTTCAGTAATAAATCACTTCCACTCTAGTCCATTTGTAAAAGCAAGTTACAATCCTGAAGATTCACCATATGCCTTTATGTATCAGTCACAAAGTGAAAGTAAATTTAAAGAATACAATAAAATCGTTTACCCACCACAAGACCCTACAGAGCCACCTAGACCAGTTGTAAGTTAAGCTTTTATATATTTTAAAGATTTCTAAAGAATAACTTACATAAAGCATTGAAGAAGTGGATATGTAGTGACTAGTCTTGTTGAAGAGTTGTAGTAGTATGTTTACTATTCACTATTACTATTCATAGATGCTTTCTATTGTAATGAAAATTAACTTGAATCTTTATAAGTATCAATTTCAAAATGTTTTTTGAAGGAGTATTTTCATGAAACCAGAGATCTGCGCTATTCACCTAAGAAAATGTGGAAGTTTACAGCTATGGTAAGTCAAGGCATGTTATACAGTATCTCAGTTTATGTGTATCTACTCAGTAAGACCTGATTTCCTAACTCGAGGGAGAGACTTTCATTTCAAATTCAGTTTTTATCTTTTTTTAAAGTGTTTGAATATTAGCACTTAAAACTATTTTAATTATTTTATTTTTTTAATTTTTACTTAGATTAGAGGACTATCAATTGATGATGCTATTAAAAAGGTGTCTTTTCTGCCAAACAGGGGAGCCCAAATTTTAAAAGAAGTATGAAGGAATTTCTTAAGAACTTATTCATATTATGTACTATATTTTTTCAGTTGATCAAAAATGCATTGAGGTATTCTTAAAATATTGCTAATTTTGTAAATTTTGTGTACATATACTAGCTTTCATCACTGCATTTCCAAGGTTCAAGACAATTGTAAATATATAATGTTCCATATTTTGCATTGATAAAGATAATATTTTGCATAATTCTATATATTTAAAATATTTCAGATATTCCATAATATTTGTATAGAACAAACTATAAATCAGTGTGATGTTTTGAAAGATCAATGGTGCGTGGATGCGTGTAATAAGAAAGGAAGGGGGTTGAATAGTTAATAATAGTTCTTTAATTTTGTCTTTCTTTTTTTTTTACAGTGTTTACTAGAAGGCCAGAAAATAGCAGTAAAAGCACATGGAATTGAATATCCTTCAAATATGTGGATAGGTAGGTGTAACATATATTACAGAAAAGTGAAAAAAAATGGTAAAAATGTTGAATATACTCTTTGGTTTACGTTTAGATTATATGATTTAAGTACTTAACACTTTCAAACACATACATACATTTTGTCTGTTTATATTTAATTCTTAGTCTTTACATTTAATTTTGCTTTTAGAAACTACCTCCTGAAAAAGTACAATGATAATACCCCGGTAATAATAATAATAGCAAAAAAATTAACCTGAAATCAGTTGCATTGCTGAAACTAAGAGTTGTGAAGGTTGGAGGAATTACCTCTTTTACAGAATCATCTGTGGCAGTTATTGACAAAAAAATAAGAGCTATTTTGTTAAATGAGCTGGCACTTCAATTAAGTATCCACTTATTTATCTTTTCTTGTGTGGTAAAATACAGAAAGGTCAAGCATAGAAGTTTTAGGACTTGGCTTGGTTTCTAATACTGCATATACACATGTACATATGCACTGCAATGTCCCAGTGACTGAGGAATGTTGTACTTGGATACCTTTCATTTCAATGCATTATTTTATGCATTACACATTCAGTTAGGATAAATAAAACTATTGATAGGTTTTATATAAAATGAGTTTGTCTTTTTGTTGTTTGTTATTCATGTGAATTAATCTTATTTATACTGGGTTATAAGAAATGTTTTGATCTCAAACATCTTTACCTATATTGCTATATAAACATATTTTTACAAAATGAACATAATAAACATAAAAGGTATAATCTTCGCTAGCCAAGGGTTTCTGATAATCTCATAATCCCTTGGCATACAGTGTTGATAAAAGTTCTGATTGGGATTCGGTACACCCGGTCGACCAATCAGCAATTGTCTTTTTGGCTCACCTGAGACAAAGGCTCAAGAGAGCTTTTCTGATCACAATTTGTCCGTTGTCTGTCGTTGTCGTCGTTGTTGTAAACTTTTCACATTTTCGACTTCTTCTCAAGAACAGCTGGGCCAATTTCAATCAAACTTGCCACAAAATATCCTTGGGTGAAGGGAATTCAAGTTTGTTCAAGTGAAGGGCCATGCCCTCATTCAAGGGTAGATAATTTGGAATTGATGAAAATTTGATGGTAGCTTTTAAAAATCTTCCTCTCAAGAACCACTGTGCCAGGAAAAATGAAACTTATGGGGAAACATCCTCAGGAAGTGTAGATTTAAGTTTGTTCAAATCATGACCCCTGGGGGTAGGGCGGGGCCACAATAGCCATCCAAAGTTTTACATAGAAATATATAGGAAAATTCTTTAAAAATCTTAATCTCAAGAATAGCAAAGCCATAGCAGATCATATTTATACGGAAGCATCCTCAGGTAGTGTAGATTCAATTTTGTTCAAATTATGACCCCTGGGGGTAGGGCGGGGCCACAATGGCCAACCAAAGTTTTACATTGAAATACAAGTTTTACATAAAAATATATGAAAATTCTTTAAAAATCTTCTTCTCAAGAATAACAAAGCCATAATTGATCATATCTAAATGGAAGCATCCTCAGGTAGTGTAGATTCAAGTTTCTTCAAATCATGACCCCTGGGGGTAGGTGGGGCCACAATGGCCAACCAAAGTTTTACATAGAAATATATAGGAAAATTCTTTAAAAATCTTCTTCTCAAGAATAACATAGCCATAATTGATCATATTTATATGGAAGCATCCTCAGGTAGTGTAGATTCAAGTTTGTTCAAATCATGACCCCAGAGGGTAGGGCAGGGCCACAATGGCCGACCAAAGTTTGACATAGAAATATATAGGAAAATTCTTCAAAATCTTCTTCTCAAGAATAAGAAAGCCATAATTGATCATATTTATATGGAAGCATCCTCAGGTAGTGTAGATTCAAGTTTCTTCAAATCATGACCCCCTGCGGGTAGGACGGGGCCACAATGGCCAACCAAAGTTTTACATAGACATATATAGGAAAATTCTTTAAAAATCATCTTCTCAAGAATAGCAAAGCCATGATTGGTCATGGGACTACTTTTGGATTAAAACTTTTCAATAATAAACCAATTTCTCCTTTTACGTAGTTACCACAGTGCTCAGGTGAGCGATGTGGCCCATGGGCCTCTCGTTTTGGTTTTTTTTTTGTGTTTGTTTTTTTTTTTTTTTGTAATGATGATATTTGCGTTCGGGATACTTCTGACTCTTTAGTCTCGAAAATGAAAAACGCAAATAAAACAACGATCCGTAAGATAACATGCAATTCTAATACATGGAATAGCTATGGTGTCATCCAATATCTTCTAAATACATTATGTGATTAAGAATCTATATTGAAGCTTCAGATTTGTACTATAAATAATAAATAAACATAACTCAATTATTGCTTCTTAATTATTTTTGAGAAAAAAACTTTTGAGTAATTTTTTTTAAACACGCGTCTTTATTTCTGCCGAAGACGCAATCTATGCGTACCTGATAGATTTGAGATCACGTGATGAAAACAATCCCGTCTTTTGACTTCACCGTATGCCAAGGGTTCATGAGGGAGAAGCGTATCAGAAACCTTGGCTAGCGAAGTGAAATTGCATAAATTGTACTTTCTACCATATTCAGAACTAATATTATTTTATATTCTTCACAGAGCATGCATATTGTAACAGAGGAAAGATTCTAAAGGGCATGCGCTGGCCCTTTAGTTCCCTGCCCAGATAAAGCTCGCTCCTGTCATGTGTACATTATATTCAGGGAGGGGAGTCCCCCAGAAGTGTACTATCCCCCAGATGAAATGACAGGATATGAAAAAATGGAGGCTACATAAAGAAACAAAGAGAACGACAAATTTGCACTCATTATAACTCAATAAATATTTTATAAATTACATATATGGTTGTTGTGATATTTTAGCATTATTAATAGTAACTCAACTTTATAATGCACATGTAAGACATGTTTGTTTCAAATTAATTTTTGCATTTTCATTAAAAAATGGATTTATTGCTCTTGAGATGTGTTTAAAGAATACTTACTTCACATTTCTTTCAAAACTTCAGGTCACCTAATTATAAACCTGGTTATAAAGCAATAAATAAAGATGTGAATGATATGTACCATCTTTTTATCTTTTACCCCAAAATAGATTCCTGGAATTACTTAAATACATTTCAAATGAAACAAAAAAAAGAGGCCCAGGGGCCACAGCGCTCACCTGAGCACATCGACTTGGAAAAAGCACATATCAGATCAGAACTGAAAGTTTACTGAGGTTGGGGGGGGGCTTGAATTTTACCCCCCCTCCCCCCCAGGGGATCATGATTTGAATGAACTAGAATCTACACTACCATTATGATTCCATATAAATATACTAATCATGGCTTTGAAGTACTTGAAAAGAAGATTTTGAAAGGTTTCCCTACATATTCCTATGTAAAACTTCGGTCTGCCATTGTAGCCCCACCCTTTTCCCGGGGGGTCATGATTTGAAGAAACTTGAATCTACACTACCTAAGGATGATTTCACATGACATTTATCTTTCTTGGCCCAGTGGTTCTTGAGAAGAAGATTTTTAAAGAATTTTCCTATATATTCCTATGTAAAACTTTGATTGGCCATTTTGGCCCCATCCTAGCCCCAGGGGTCATGATTTGAACAAACTTCAATTTACACTACCTGAGGATGATTCAACATGAGTTTCATCTTTCCTGGCCCAGTGGTTCTTGAGAAGAAGATTTTTAAAGATTTTTCCTATATTTTCCTATGTAAAATTTGATTGGCCATTCTGGCCCCACCCTAGCCCCGGGGGTCATGATTTAAACAAACTTGAATCAACATTACCTGAAGATACTTCCAAATAAATATGACTATTCATGGCTTTGTTGTTCTTGAGAAGAAGATTTTTAATGACTTTATCTATACATTTCTATGTAAAACTTTGGTCGGCCATTGTGGCCCCGCCCTACCCCCGGGGGTCATGATTTGAACAAACTTGAATCTACACTACCTGAGGATGATTCCACATAAGTTTCATCTTTCATGGCCCAGTGGTTCTTGAGAAGAAGATTTTTTTTAAATGGCATTAATTTTTCACTAATTCATAATTATCTCCTCTTTGAAGACAGCTTGGCCCTTCTTTTGAATAAACTTGAATCCCCTTCACCCAAGGATACTTTGTGGCAAGTTTGGTTGAAATTGGCCCAGTGGTTATTGAGAAGAAGATGAAAATGTGAAAAGTTTACGACAACAACGACGACAGACGACGGACAAATTTTAATCAGAATAGCTCACTTGAGCCTTCGGTTCAGGTGAGCTAAAAACAAGGGCGTTGCTAAGTACCACAAGGGCACCGCAAAGTGGTGCATCCACATTTAATGATAAATCAAGACATCCTTAGTTTGACATTGATCCCGACGTAAATTACGTCACTTCCGTTTTGCACAGAGGAACTTGCGCATACACACAAGCGTGTTACTTTTATCTAATCTGACTCCACTATTGGCTATCTTTAATAGGTATACTTTATGCATACAAAAAAAGGAAAGCAGTCTGACAAGAAAGCATTATTTAATATCAGCGTACAAATTACAAATAGGTATCTATTGAAATTGTTCATAGTTTATCAGATCAAGAGGAATGGCTGGTTCATTGAGTATAGCTTCGGGCACGTCTTGGTAGGATGCACAAGTTGACTTCTTTCTTCTTTTGACTACGTCATTGACAACCTTTTTCTTGTATTCCATCCATTTCCGGTTAGCTTCGAATTGCCTAGCGAGTTTCTCCGTAGATGGTATGAGATTTTTTCTATCATCTCTCATAGACTGGATAACCGTATAGTTCAAACTGAATGTTACTGCATTCAAGGCGATAATTTCAACCTTTCCCTTTGCTATGATAAAGGTGTCTGTTAGATCCTCACCTAAAAATAAATCACTAAGAGCATTAATAGTGTTTGATAAATGAAAAGGCTGGAAGTACAGATTGATAAACAATAGCCAAAACGAACAAGCAAAATACAGAAAATTGTGATTCCCCGCTTTCAAGGTCATTCGATGGGATGAAATGATTTTATGGCTTACTGTCAACGTCTTCTATGTCAGTCAGTTACAAAAGTTTTTTAAAAACTTTTAATCTTTGGTGCAAAAGTTAGAAGATGATTAAGATTTTAAAACTTACTTCAGAAATGTTTTGTTACAGGTACTGCACACGTTTAAGTATGAAAACCTTGTATTTTTCAAGGTGCGAAAGCTACATTTTAAGGTCAAAAGTAGGTTGAATGAAATATGGAGAAAACTAACAGTATTCAAACTGAAAGTTCATTTACACAATAAAAAGCATGAGTAGAACAAACACAGATTTCCCAAAACATTAGAGTTGGGATCAGGTGCCGTGAAGGACTGAATATCCTTTGCTGACCGGTCCCACATGCCCTGTGCTCCTCATCATGATGGGGAAAACAGAGAAATTCGTAGACCATTATGTGTGAGCATTTAGTTTGTAAAAAAGCAGTCAAGATAAATTTTATTTGCTGATAAGGTCATCATATCCACCATAAAACTTGCGAAATGACGACTTTAAACAAGACTGTCGATATTCTCGTTTTATCAGTTTGTTTATAGCTTATATGATTCAATATGCAAAATCATGCTCTTGTTTAGAATAAACTCCATATGAATACATTCAGACCCTTACCTCAGGACAATACACATTTCGAATATGAAAGCTCTATCTTGTATTATTTTAAAGAAGAAATTACCGATATTAATATAAAATATTTTAAAAGATCAACATTCAAGGATATATGATCAAAAGTCATTCAATTTGTATATTTAGAAAGATCTGGTCACAATTTAATTTTTTTATGTAAAACATCTAAATTCATCATGTTCCTATTGTTTTCATAAAGAATCTTCAATAAATCTTAAGTGTTAAATCACTTTCTTTCTTTCTAGCTCTCTATTTTTTTCGAATCGCAACGAATACATTTTGTGCACTTAACTGAAATGTCCAGAAAGCAAGTGCTTCATTAAATTCATAATTAACAACAATTTCAAACATAGATATTTCTAAGAAACGACTGATTTAATTGTGTAAGATATTATATATTGCATGCACAACAATTTCAAACGTAGAGATTCTTAAGAAACAACTGATTTATTTGTGTCATATATTATATATTGCATGGTTACTGTAATTCTCTGATGTACTCTTACCGACTCCAAAGTAGTCCCCGCTGTCAGTTGCAGCACCGTGAGGAAATGATTCTCGGGGTCAGGCGACGGTAACGACGACCGTACGGCTTGTCAAGGAACGTATTAGGGTCAGTTTTAGACGACTTCGTTCCTTGTAATACGAGCTGCGGTCGGAGATAGGGAGAAACACATCTGACAAAGGCGACTTCTTCACGATCTCACATTTACCGGACTTGATGAAGAAAACGTCATGAGTCATGATGGGAACATTTCCATGGATGACCTGAAATACTCAGAAAATATTGTTGTATTTTTCATAAAATAAAAACTACCTCTACCCAATTCAGTTTTATTAATTTGATTTAGTAATGTATGCGCGGATCGAAAAAGGGGGCAGGGAAAAAAAATCTAATGTAAAAATCCATAGCAACAGGTTAAAATGCATGACAACGGATTGAATTACATAAATTATTAACTGCACAATGATTTGCTCACCATTCTTGAAATAAATTACAATGGTCAACTTTTTAAGGGGTGAACATTTCATATTTAATACCTATCTTTGTATAGAAGGGTATTAATGAGTGTCTGTTATTAACATTATAGTGTGGGGAAAAATTCCCGTGCATGCTCGATATTTATAAGAACATTGCATATTGAATTTTATAATTGTATAATATTAGAACAGGATCCGTAATGGTATGGACCTTCCTTAATGTCCATATTTTTTTTAGCAAGCATCAAAGTGAAATTTAGAAAAAAGATGGACATAACCAAAAGTTTAAATTTATACAACATATATCTATTTCTCACCCGATTGTTGGAAAATTCTATTATTCTCGACATATCAGCCATTTGCCGCTTTTGGTCGTCTGACAACTTTTCAAAGAAACTCGAAGTTCGAAAGAAGTCTAATCGCTTGTTCCAAGAGTCCTCATAGTCCTTCCTCAATATGGAGTTAAATTCATCCTTACTTAGACTCAAAAACTCGGATTCGCCTAGAATAATATTCATATACATGTATATGTTTTCATAATTTTGCCCTACAGGAAAGTAAACTTTTGAATGCTAAATGACAGAAAATTTTATCTAGCGTAGTCACTGTTTGAGAATTTCGTCAATTGATGGACAACATTTCTTCCAGCAATTGTCCATTTCAATTGCATGTAAACTAGAGGTACATGTACAATCATTAAATTGTGGGTCAACTGAACATTTTTTATAGCAATTTATATTTGTGCCTCAACTTTTTGAAAAAATGTTGAAAAGCATGTACCTTTTTGGAGATACTGCCTGGATACACTGTAAATAAGTTTTCGTTTTGTTTCTTGGTTGGCAGTTGGATTCAGGATCAACAAAATTGCGCTCTATTTACTTGAGAAGGTCTCACACATTGCATTTGAACAATTTTCAATTTTAATTGAATTCAATGTATTCATAAATGAGCATAATTTTTCTTTCAGGATAACATAGTGTTAAGCATTTAAATTCCTTAACGAAGGCCCACTATTAACAAAAGAAAGCATTGTATTGCATTGTAATAAATATATGATATGTATAAGCATAAAGAACAGTTGCATTTAGGTTGCATTGAAATTATTGAATGGAAACCCCAAATCCTGAAATAATTTTGTCACTATTAGACGAGCATATATACCGGTATTCAAATATCCCGTGTTGGCGTGTTTTGTTTATACTTTAGTTTCTCAAGTCAAATGTGTGTGACATAATATATCAAAACATTTAAACTGACAAGGGTAAGCAAACATACCTTTGCAAATCACTGAGAAGTTTCGAGCCATATTTCTTATCAAAGCAAGTTCCCCAAATGTTGATCCTGCTGTCACATCATATAGATGCTGGATTATTTTGGAGTCTGGAAAAGAAGGGTTTTTTTTTTTATAGATGTACAAATATGCAATTTTCAGAATTTTCGCAAATGTCATTTAATTCAAATACTGCATCATGAAAGGAGCTGCTAACCCACAACTCGCAATCTACATAATTTTACTTTCATGTAAGCAAAACATTCTGCTTTTATCATAGGTAACTTACTTGTTCTAGGATCTATATCGGTTCTTTGTACGGATGCATAACCGGAAATGACGAAATACATTCTAGATCCTATATCACCTTGCCGTATTATGATCCTGTCGTCTTCAAATTGATCATACCAGACTACCTGTGCCAGCCTTTCCTTCACCGAGCGAGAGTATTTTGTAAAGAATGGCAAACGATAAATAACTTCCTAAAATTAGGGAAGGAGTTGTTAATTTCTTAAAAATATTTTTCTAAAAGCATTTCTGATATTTAGTCATCCTTATTCTAAAATATGTTGCAAACAATTTCATATTTGTCAGAAAAGGTTATAGGTGCATGAGAAACCTTTACAAAAAATTTAGAATAGTTATTTGACAGAGTGTTCCAAAAAACGTAATTTTTTTTTTTTTTTTGAAACCAAAAATTTGACTTGCAGTAAGTATTCGAACATCGTCCAGAGTTCTGTGACCGATTGGCTTCCATAAAGCATTCCGGGCAATGTTAGACAATCCTCCGTATGTTGTTGTAGCTGACTTGAAGTAACTAGGATCAAATGTCAATTGCTCCTTCTTCGGATTTTCTCTGATCTCTCCTCTTCTGATTTTGGCATTCGGCAAGGAGATCTACTTTCACCTTTTGCCTTGTTACTCTTAGCAGATGCAATACATTCATAATTTTTCTGATGTATCTTTTCAGTGTATACTGAGTCTGTTGCAAAAGAAAGATAAACTAATATTTAAAATTGGGAATATTTTTTTAACAAATGCAAATATTTGAACCGTTCTTTTAAACATATGTTATCTTACTGGCTTTATATAATCGCTTTTGGCTTGATGTGGCGTTTCCTTTGAATCTGTTCCCTTTTTCCTTGCGGATTTGACTCGACGCAGTGTTGGTAATAAGGGAATTGTCTGCATCATCCATAGTTATGAAAGAAAAAATATGTATAAAAACAACAGGTGCAATTGAAATTTTAAGTGTTATGTAGCATTTCCCCCCTATTTAAGGCTACATAATGCAGAATATAAAACTCTCTCTCTCCCTCTCAAACTCTCTCTCTCTCTCAAAATTTCTGTCCTTAACTAAGAAATGTAGTCCTAATGATAGGCCTTATACAAATTAAACAAGGAAAAATTGATGAATTTCTTTGTCAATTGAAATATTGTATCATTTACATATTACGTGAAAGTGGCAAATACTTTATTAAAATCATGTAATTCGTATACGGCAATAACGTATCTTGTCAGTTTCTAAATTCAATGAATGTATCTACTATCTAGATACATATACTAACGAATGCATGTAGATTTTTTTCTCTTACATGCGTAAATTTGGATGCCGAAACAGGTCTAGCCATTACATCCTCCGAGTGTTCTGTTCCAATAGCCAAGGAAGAAGCTGTGCGCATGCATGTGGGAAGTTCTGTGTCGCTAGTGCAAATTTCATTTAACTGAGGCAAGAATGCAGAGCGGGACTGGGTGTGACGTTGAATCGGCGTGGTGGAGGATCTCTTTCGCTCTATTCCGTCGGAGGATGTTATCACATACAAAGGCAGCGAAGAGTCCTGGCTGCCTTTTCCGGGTAGATTTTTTTTCTTGTGCGCTCTTCGAAAAACACTCTGCCTCCTAAGCCTCTTTACCGTATTACCGATTTCTAACTTTTTGACATTTTCTTCAGTGTCAACTTTATCTTGCTTTTCGTTTAACTTTTCCCGGTATAAGGTTTTTTGTGATTTTAGTTTCATTTTAGTTGTCCCCAGTATCAATCGAATAGAGTCTTTATCATGTTTGAATTTTCGGGGGTTCTTATCTCTATCAATGATAGGTGGAAGGTTGAAGGTGGATTCACAATTTTTCACGGTTTCATCGTCACACAGAAGAGACACAGCTTCAATGCTACATATGCTAGTGAATCCCGCTCTGGAACTTCTGTTGTGCGAGCTTCGGTTGTCCAGCTGCTGCCATTTCCTGGAATCAGGTGTCTGGCGGCTTCTACATCTCTGGTGGTGATTTATGCGTTTCGGGTGAAACGTTCTCCTTATTCATTTTTTGTTCTGTTTTAGACACTCCTTTTGATTGTTGTTTGTTGTATTCATTTTTCATGGAACCCTTCGTTTTTTCGCCGGAATTGAACTTAGCACTGCCATCTTTTCTTTTATATTCAATTCGTTTAAACACTTCCCCATAACGATCGTGAAGTCGCGTTATTCCAGCACTCTTCGTTTCTTCTACCCATTCCAGTATACGAGAATGGGCTTTTAAACGAGCTTTTTCAAATGAATCCTTTGATACAGACATTATAAGTACTACATTGTTGTATTATGATGTCATATGCTTATGACGTCACAATAGAAACAATTATGATGTGACGTCACAGACCATATGTAAACAATCGGAACTCTGACGGAAAGGCCCAAGATGATGCGATTAGCATTTTCCAATAATTTACAGTTGATTATACATGCACGTTCAATTATTTATTCGTTTATTTTTTATTCAGTAATAATTTTTCGTCGCTATAATGATTTTGTAATAAATTCTAGATTGTTCTCAGGCGCTTGATGTTTGTAAAATTCTTTTCCGATAAATCAAAAAAAAAATCCTATAGGACCTAATAAAAACCTTATTAATATAGAATTGGGTTTTTTCATTTAAAAAAAGCTTTAAAACGTGGAGTGCTTGTGGGGTTGTTTTAATAATAATAATAATCAGACTGAGAGACATATATTAAGGTAGTCCGATCCTCAGGTTTATAAAATTAGCGGTTAAGTAATCAAAAATACTCATAAAAAGTATCTCTGAATCCAAAAAGATATGTAAATTTATCCACAATATTTCTTTAAAGTTTGAAATTAAAGTTAATCATATTATATAGGGAAAATTGTCAGATCTCCAATATTTCTGCAGAGAAAGCGAATATAGGAATATCAGCAATGCATTTTCTAATTGTAGACTGATCAACAAATATATTTTAGGTTAAAAAACTATATCCAGGCAATCAGAGAAATTGTCATGATTTTTTAAAATTTATACTTAATTGGTATTTTTGTCCCCTATTTCCTTCATGTATTCTCTAATACATAGTGTAAAAGGCTTTTGCTGGCATTGCAAGACACCACAAAACCCTTCTCATTTCATATCATGCTAATAAGCATTGGTATCAAAAGCTGGATTAAAGAACATTTTATTTTTCTATTAAAACTGTATTATTTTTTCCTGTTATAGCTAGGGTACAAATGTCAAAAAAACTTTTCTAAGACTTCCAAAAACCTTGAATCTTATAAAGTTGGATAAAATGAAAATTGTTGCATGAAAAAATTTCATTTTCAAGCTTCATTTTGATGCATTTCAAATTAAATATAAATTTTTGGAGTTATCCTTAAAACGGTTTTTATATGTCTCTGTAATAATAAACATCGGGATCGTAGTTGCACAAATATATTCACACACGTGGAGACCGAATCCGAAGGGCAAAATACGGTAGTGGAAAAGTCTTTTTAATTCATTTTTGTAAGTTTAATGAAATTATTTTATGTAATTAGAAGGTAGCATTTGTGTCTTCCTCTAATAAAAAATCGATGAACATAGGAAAATCAAAGAAAATGTTTAACTGTGGCAAATAACGTTTATAGAAAAAATTAGTATACGATCCGAATTATCTTCAGTGTCTTGTTTATGATATTGTTGCATCAGAAAAAGTCATTTTCTGGAAGCCATGACATCGCTTCAGAAAGAAGAAAGGAAAATTTTCTGAAAATTGCTGCTTTACTTATTAAGAACAGATGCTAACCCTTAAAACCCTTTTTGATCTCAAACTGAAATTCTGCTTATGGTATGAACAGATGAAAATCGTTCAACATTTTGAAAATGATTTCACATTTAAACTTACCAATACTCGCAAAGTTGAAGAAGTCTTTACTTTTAAAATACAATTTATATCCCAAGTATAATATTTTCCCTTAAAATAGGTTGTTGTGTTTCTTTTCCATCTTGATATATGAAGCATTTTCAAATTAAAATATTAGACTTCAACATTTTTTTATGGACACAAGCCATATTTTCTTTTCAGATCAAAATGGATGACCAGCAAATAGATCCACAGTTTGCACAAGAAGTACAGGTAAAGACTTGTTGTTATTCCCCAAAGAAAAGTTAATTAAGTTCTACATAAAATATGATATTAATATGCAATATTTATTATTAAGTACATACATGTCCAATATACAGTGGACCTGCAGATATCTGGACACTTCAGTTTCCGGATGATTTTACAATGGAACAGAATTTTTTTAAAGTTATTTTGTCTTATTTAAGTAGTAATTCAGGTATCCGGATGCTTCACATATCTGGATAATTGACTAGGAGCCAAAGTGTCCAGATAAATGAGGCTCCACTGTAGATAAATTTCAGTGTAAATAAAACTAATTAAAATGAGCTTTTAAATTTACTTAATAATAATAATTATTTCTTATAATTGCAGTCAAGGTAGACCAGTGCTTAATTGTTTGCTTAAGGTTTGAAAACAATTCTCCTGACACAGATTGACTGTTCTTTGTCCAAAAACCCATTATAAAATTACAGGTCTTTTGAATGAGACATCAGAAAATGAGTCTTTGTCATTGTACAAGATAGGCATGGGCAGGATAAAAAAGTCCTCGTTGGTAAAACCATAAGTAAAAGTTGGTTTACAGTCTTTAGGTGTATTTTATCTTTGTTTGGACTTACATGTAGAATTTTAACACTAAACAATCATAATTTAAGGTTCACAAAAATTGTGATATACAGTGAAACTTATGTAATTTGATGTTTTGTGTACCTAAATCTTGCCTGTTATCAGTTATTATGGTTTAAAATTATGTATTTTACCTGTTTATCTTTTGCCATTTCAAACACTTAGGTATCCAAAAGTGAAGTAGAAAAAATAGAATAAAACAATATGAACTATTATCAGAATGATTTTTTTTACCTTGATCGTTTGTTGACTATTTATTGAGTCCATTCTTTTTGATTATTTTGTAGATAGAGGTTCAGAAAGCCAAGATACAACAGCAGGTAAACAAACAGACGGAAATGTGCTGGGATATCTGTGTCGGATCCATGGTGGCCAAGTTTGATGGCAGAACCGAGAGTTGTATAACGAACTGTGTAGATAGATATGTGGACACTAGTTTATATATACAGAACAGATTTCAGGAGAAACTGTCAATGATGGGAAGGCTGGGATGATGTCATCTCATTTTATATCAAAGACAGTTGTCAGAATTCATGTCATATCAGAGTTGTAGACACACAAACACTGGCATTGTAAACAAGGCATTTTAATATAAAAAAGAAATGGTGAGCTTATATGTTATCTGAAGTGATATTGTATTTTAATCACATGTATTTACTATTTAAATGTGATTTTTCAAGATTCATAAGAACTTATTTTGAAAGCAATGACATGATATATAAAGAAATATATTAGGTAAAACTGAAAAATGATCTCTTTCATATATTCATGCCACCTATTGTGTAGAATGGGTGTTACAAATCTGATGAGAATTAAACACATTCAAAATTACATCGGATATGTAGTCATTTTGGAATAGACAATTGTGTTTAAATGTCATTCTACAGAAGAATTTTTCATTGTCCTCTTTTAAATTGAAATATGTTGCACAATATAGTCACAAAACCTCTATAAAGTGTTAGTCAGCTATATGTTAGGTCCTGCACATGTAGCAGCTAGTGTTTTAAGTATTTACACTAGAGTGGGACAGAAAGGAGTTGATCCTGATATTGGAGAATCCAATCACACTGCAAGACTTGGTAAATTAATTTTTGGATCTATGCACATAGTTTCAAGGAATCCCTGATTCCATAAATTTCACAATTTAGAAGATCAAAAACATGCACTTAGTTTACCTGCTAAATACCCATTGGAAGAGAGGATTTTGATACATGTCACTTGATAAACAATAGAGCCTGATCCTGCCCTCAAATGTACCCTGGGTCCATGCAGCTGCCATGAATTTCACAATTATGGAAGAGGCACCTTGATCATAACTATGCACTTAGTTTCTTTGTTTAATACCGAGAAGTAGAGATTTTCCAAAAAAATACTCTTTTAATATATAAACAGTGTAGCACCCAATCTAATTAAAATTAGATGTTAGATCTGCTCGCATACTTGCTACACAACATCTAACAACATCCCATAGAGCCTCACGCCAGAGGTCAAATTTGAAACAACTCTAGACATCCGCTTCAACAATGATATGATGATTTTGCAGGCGACGATATGATTGTTGATAGAATATGACCTCTGATGTGACCTTGTGTAGCACAATCATTGATATCCAAAGAATTTCTGACCCTGCATGGGGCTATAAAGAACAATTTACAGTTTCAATGCAAAAGCCCTGTATTTTTCTAAAATATGAAAGTGATATAAGAAAATAAGAAATCAGAATTTATTCTTTATGAATAATAGGAATTCCATGGAGTAGGAATACACAAATCATTTTTCTCACATGACCTCCTGAATGGTAACTGTAACGTCATTAACTTGTGCATTTTCCCGTATTTTCTTTAAAAGTTGAGACTAAAACTGAGGTCCTGTGTCGCAGCAGGTGCTGGCACGAAAAATGTCCCTTACTGCTCAAGTGCAGGGTATAAGTCAAAAATTGCAACTATCCACCAGCAATTAAGTGGTGGCGTCTCCATATGAGTGAAAATTTTTTGAGAGGGGCGTCAATACAATCAACGGTACGGAGGGCGCTGTTGAAGATCCAGATCTTGGTAACGTGTGGGTGTGAAGAATAGTTACTGTGGATCTCCAAATGTTTTTCAAAAGCTTGATTTATCTAAATATCCTGATCCTTTATTGACCTACTGTTGATCAGTACTGGCACTCTAAGTGGTGTTTACTCGAAAATCTGTGTTTTTTTTGGGGGGGGGTGATCTTTAATCCGATTTTGTTAGCTCCGAGGATCTAATAAATGATACAAATTAATCAAAAAACTGAAAATATTTGGAACACACAAAGTAGAATTTACATACCTTACATCAACGTATCTTCCAGATTTCTGGGTCCCTGGTTATATCAAATATTTTCCCTGTATCCTCCTGGTTTAAATTATTTATTTTTTTCGGAAATAAGTTTATCGGTTCTGAATTTAGGAAGCGTTTCCTTGTGTTGGTTAAGAAAAATGACTGTTTACCTTGTCATTGCTGGGAAAAGAGTAAATATACCGTTCCGCGGCGTTTAAAGGTCAAATTTCCAGTTATTTAGAACTTACAGAGATCGGCAGTAAATGACACCCTGCCAAAAATATCAATCCCCACTCCTAAAATCTCCCCTCAAGTATTTCTAGAATTTTTGTAATATTCCCACATTCCATCATTTATTTCAAACATTAATATTTTTACTTTAAAATGAAAATATTTACATACCTCAATTCAGCCAATCAGGTAAAGCCTACCCATTTATTACTCTGCTTCATCTTGTTCAACCAGGAAATGATGTCAAAATCTGGGTCTTTGGTGCTCTTTTTCCTATACTTACATATTTACCTATCCCAGAATTAGTCAATTTTGTAATTTTCAAAGACCTTATACTTACCAATATACATGTATGAAATTTGAGGCCTGTCACTTCAGTGTCTTAGAATCTGTTACCTATCTTAATGAATGTCCCCTCCCTGCTGCAGGTGCTTTTCCAAAGAGTGAAAAACTTTCATTCCTGTGATGAAATCTGGATACAGTTGTCACTGTAATGAATAAAATATTTATAAAATAACATGATTTTGTTTTTTGATGTTAATAAAATGATATAAAGTCAAAATTGTGTCAATTTTTTCATAGGGGTGGAATCTACCCAGAATAAAGAAAAAAGGTCCAAAATTTGATAAATCATACTTAATTAAGCAAAATTAAAAGGTTTTAAAAAGACTGATATAGAAATTTTCTTATGCTTATGAAAAGTAAATTGTTTGAGACTCTGATATACTAAATGATTCTTATCTAACCCCTCCTGTTGCTTAAGTATATACAAAAAAGTTTCCCCACCCCCCAGTGTAAGACACGTGGAGAAATAGCAGGTGCCCCCGAGTATATTTGGTTACAATTAATTCAGACAAGAGAAAATTAATACTTTTGATAACAAATCAAAGTGCAGTGTCTGATAGTCTTATACAGTACAACCATAATCTACATTATTGAATTTCATGCTTTAAAAAGGGGAATTCAGATTAATTTGTAAAAAAAATCAAAAAATGCAACAATTGACTTAAAACCCCAAAATGTACACCACAATAAGAGGCTGAAAAGTTAATAAATGAAAATTTTACCTGCAATGTACAGAAATCTGTCCGACAAAATATATCGGGTGGGTAGCGAGTCTCCATCTTCTTCTTATATAAAGAAAATGCCCCCCGCCGATCAGATACCAAGCTCTCCCGGGGCCAGGAAGCTGAAATATGAAAGTCCTCTATAGTCTTTAAATGAAAATAAATCAATAAAGTTAGTCAAATTAAGCATAAATCATAAAGAAAACAGCAATATTTTTCAAGTTTTCTGAAAAATTACCAAATTACATATCTTCTACATGGCCGAATGTTTAAAAAATGGATCCGTCAAGGGTGGAATACATGTTTTACAATTTTACATGTAATTACATGTAAATATTAGAAAAGTCAAATGTGATACATGCAGTAATGCCATTCCAATAATTCAAGAAACAAAATCAGAAGCCTAAGGTCACAATAATTAAGATTATATCATGTTGAAATTCTACATATTTGGTTAGCTAGTCTAAGGGAAGTAACTCTAAGTACAAAAACTGGAAAGCAGTAGAAAATGAGTTGCAGAGAGTCACCCTGATGGAACTACAAAGAGCAAAAAGAGGGAAAACACATACCTTTGTGTAGCTACAATATAGAAACAACCAAACTACAAACTGATCCCCCCGCAGTCAAAGGGAGGCAATCCACAGGATCACATACACTACCGACATGATACGTCAAGACAGAAAATGACCTCCTTTCACATGAACACCACGAAACGCACTTTTAAGGGCCAAATAAATTATTCGAAAAGATACCAAACGTGCAGACGTATAAGAAACTAAACAAAAATTAACACCAGGCCACCATCCTACACTTCCAAAAGTACACATATATAGCAAATCATATAAATACACAATTACATGTACATGTAAAATACATACATAAATTTATGAATACATAAATGTTACATTTTATTAACTTACCTTTCTCCTATGGCCAAGTCAACTACACATTGTTTTACCAATTTCCATCCTCTGTAACCCCCCCCCCTCCCCCAATCTCTACAAAAGACCCAAAATCACCTCTAACCCTAATTCCACAGATAAATAATTCAAATTTTTGCTAATTTTTCTCTCGAAATGTCTTCAATATTCAAATAAATTGCTAAAAATAACTTTTCATGACTTTCACTTCACTTTACTTATTAAAAAATGGGGTCTCTATAGGGAAAAGAGTACCAATTAATTTCCCATAGAACTCTATACAAACCTTTTGCCCTCCAAGTAATTTACTAATTCCCGTTCATACAAAACTGGTATTATTTGAAAGTTCGTTCTAAGCACTTATTAAAAACACGAAAAAAAATATACCGTTCCGCGGCGTTTATAGGTCAAATTTGCAGTTATTTAGAACTTACAGAGATCGGCAGTAAATGACACCCTGCCAAAAATATCAATCCCCACTCCTACAATCTCCCCTGGTATTTCTAGAATTTTTGTAATATTCCCACATTCCATCATTTATTTCAAACATTAATATTTTTACTTTAAAATGAAAATATTTACATACCTCAATTCAGCCACTCTGCTTCATCTTGTTCAACCAGGAAATGATGTAAAGCATTTGCTTTGTTTGATGTTGCCCATTTAATTTCCTTTATTCTGTACACATGGAAGGGAAAATTTAAGCGAATGCCGATTTTGGATGAAAGCATAATAAATGGTAACGTACCATAACCAGATAAACATCTCTGATAAAGGCGGCTACTGTAGTCATGAAGAAAAAATATCTTCTTCACACATCATTTCTAATATTAAAAAATAATAACAATAAAATGATTAATTACATATGTACATATTTCATAATAAGTAACGTAAAAGAATGTGGACGCATTTGATACTATGGAATCTAGGCGCCTTGAAACGTATTGAACCTTTATAAATTTTTGCATTCCACATGTTCTAATCATAGTATTCTAACTGTCAGTTAGGGAGTGTGTTGGACAAGTGATCTAGATGCAAATTGGCACATGAACAATTCACGCTATCTCCGTGAATGCGATTTTGCCAGGCTGAAATTTTTCCTGGAAAAGGGCATTTTTAGCGGCCTTTGGAAAAGCAATGCTTCAATCATTAATGGTGGAAGTACCATAAGATACAGAAAATCTCTAAACTTCATGGACTTTTTCTTCATAAAATCAAAAGTGAGATGTGTTTTTCATACCTTACTTATATTTCTTCATGTATAAAATTATCCAAATACACAATTTACATGTATTTGTAACAAGACTGCAGTTCTCATTACCTTCAATTTTTGAGCCATTAATATAGACCACAAACATTTCTCTTTTCCTTCAGATACTCCACTGGGATTCAAAAGCATTTTACCTAGAGCATCAAATCATAGAAACAAAAACTAACTTTGTGTCAGCCATTGCACTTGTCAAAATGGTTGTGAAAGGAGCCAGTCCAGACACAGTCCTGAATAAAATGGACGTCAATTTAACTTCACCAGCACCTCCACCTGAGTTACAACGACTTATAGAACTTAATCAGATATCTAGTGGAAAACTAAGAAAAGCTTTGTAAAATGTAGTTTATCAATTTAATCTTGAGCAATGTACCAGTAAACTGTGATACATGTATATAGAAATTAATCAGGTCTCAAATGGAAACTCAGGGAAACGATGTACATGTTATTTGAAGATAAGGTAATTTTAGAACTTTTAAAATGCCAAAAGCAGTATTAATGTCAGAACTGTTTCTTAATACTGTAAACGTGGAAATTTCGACGATGTGCTAATTTTGACTATATTGACGATTTTTCTTTTCTCGTCAAAATTTACACTCGTCAAACTTCACATCATATATAGAGCGTCACAACAGACATTGACCAATTTGTACAACTTTACCGCTTAATTTTCTCGGGTTTCCCCAATTAAGACTAAATCAAAGTTACTGTTATTTTCTTTTGTAATTAGTTATGAAAGCACAGCGATATATAATCACATTTTTTTAAAACCCTTGAATCTAAACTAGTGTATCAAATACTGCATGCATAAATTAGCGTAATTATCACGCCGTGCTTGACCTAGATTGTCACCTCAGGCAATTGACCGCTTGTAATGAAAACAAATAACAAGGAGGCAATTTATTTAATCAAATCCTACAAACTTAGAATTTTGTACAATCTTACACACTGTAGATGGTCTGTACAAAAATGAAATTTAGTGATTCCGACTCTGCCTTTCTATCCCCGTTAATTTAAAGATACATAACTCTTGAATAATATTTCGTCAAAATTAACACTCGTCAATTTTCGTAAACAAAAAATCGTCAATTTTTCAACTCGTCAATATAACCACGTTTACAGTATAATATATATAATTTCATCATCTTACCGACAATCAATAAAGGGGTTCAACTCTGTTTGATCTAATATTCTTATTCTGTCTTCCTTTCAATGACTCTTGTTTAATGACATATTCAAAAGTTGAGTAGCATATTATATCAGTGAATTGATATATAATGCAAAGATACCATATGCTGCTGGACAGCTGGGTTAAAATGAACATTGATACTATAGGTAGTAGTAGTAGTAGTACTACAGTAGATCATTGAACCAGAGAAAGTCTGCATATTAAATTCAGTCAAAGTTAAGGAGGTTGTAGGATTATCTTTAATAATATCCTCTTTCAGAAAAGGCTTTATTCATTCAAATTGTAAAATTTTGAATCTAAGTTTGATGTATTATTATGAATGCATGATATGTGGATTGATTTTATGTTGTTTAACATCCCTCTTTGAGAATTTTTCACTCATATGGAGACAGCACAACTTGCCGATGGAGAGCTACAAACTTTGTCCTATACTCGGCACTTAGGGCCATTGAGCTGTGAGGGATCATTTTCCTGTCAGCTCCTACTGTGACACGGGACCTCTGTTTGTAGGTCTTATCTTCGATTAATTATTACATTTGTTCAAGTGGAAGAAAACAACACTCAAAGAGGCAGCAATGTAAGTGAACATGCATTGCTGGTTTGGATGAGACCTTAAACTGAGGACCATGGGATTGTAGACATTAGCATGCTAAAGAACCACTCAATGGCTTTAAATGATACAGCTCCCTTAGAAGTTCCCTTGCATTTTCATTGTAATGTCTCGCATATACTTAGGATTCTAGTGTTTACCATCCTCATGACGCCATAAATATATTAAATTATCCATGTTCATTTTCCAGCTCTGAACCTATTAATTTTTTTTAAAAATCTTCTTTAGATCTGAACGTTTAAACTTGCAAAATTAAGAAACTTGAAATGATCTCCAAACTCAAACTTCTCTTGGATCTTCATTATTAAATAAGAAAGTTCTGAATGCTTACATCAATTTATTAACAACAAATAACAGTGTATTCTAAATATGACATAATTTATAATTAGCACTTGGTTAATATGACACATGAGGTAGTTGTTAATGCTCGCAATCATCAATCAAGTACATTACACTGTACTACCAATACATTTAAATTATTCATCTAATACTCTTCTCTCTAATCTTAGTCTGCACAGATTGTCATTTTTCGTCCTCATTCTTTCAGTTTTTCAGCATAACTTCTGTTGATTTAAATCTGCAAAATAAGAAACAAAATATTCAATTGTTGCATGGAAACAGAGAAAAATTCCAGACGATGATTAGAACTTTGGTTAATATGACCATATCTATTTTAAACACCCAATATTTCTACCATACAGTTACCAGAGGACCGGAGAGGGAGTAATTTTAGCAGTACTTTATATTATTTTTATAAAATTTTCTACAGGTCTTTCAGGAAAGTGGAAATGAATGTCAAGTCCTTGCATCACATTGTCCGAGTACATACCGGTATCTATCAGGTTTCACTCCTTTTGAAGATAAATTTTACATGTATCTAACAATCGTTAGGTTTGGTGAATACTTTAAACAACATACACACTTCTTTTTTTGTGTATACATTATCAAGATTTAGGAAATAATTAAATGTAAGTAAATCAGATAGTTAAATGACTATCAGTGGTCATGAAACATTGGTCTACAACCTGTCAGACATACCTACTGTATATAAGTACCACCCAATCTAAAGCTGCAAAGCAATATGCCCCACTCTTTGAATGTAAGTACAATACAAACTTACAGATTTTTAATTCTGTTCACTTGACTCTGGGTATCTGTATCCCCAGTGGGGAGGTTCATGGATTCCCCTAGCACAATCTGTGTGTCCATCTCCACTGTGTTGTGTTCTGGGGTACTGGATCGCCGTGGGTCGGATGTGTCGTTATTAGTGGAACAGAATGTGGTCTCCGGAGTCCTATGTTGATGAGGGGTACCTGCCACATGACGAATCGGGGAAAACATGACCAGAGTGGAATCGTCATACAGGGCGGACTGATACGGAGGAGCTTTGTACTTGGGGGATTTCTCTGTTGTCTGATTTGTGGTTATCTGCTGAGGCTCTGTACTGTTTCTTTCCTGTCCTGACACTGTTATTGGATTATCTTCAATACAGAAATTGACACCACCATGCTTGAACTATAGTACATAACTAAAGGAATTGGTTTTTTTTTCAAAATTTTTTACAAATACTGTTTATTTAGATTTCACCTGTTAACTTCTCACAAGTTTTATGTATCAAAGATTTTAGTTTGCCAAATCCTCCTACAAATGTGTGACAAAAGAGAATTGTAACTGTCATTTTTTTTTCCAGTTGAGCAAATCACTGCACTTCCATTACATGTTTAACATCTTTTTTAAAGTCAATATTGCCACATATTTATATAATAGTGTTGCATTATGCATGTACTATGCCTAAATAGTAGGCAGGGTTTGACACATGGTGCACGAGCCGGAGGCATTATAGTACATGCATAATGCAACACTATTGTTATTATTATGCTGACTGTTGTAATTATTTATGCAGCAATCTATTTGACTTTTTCCTGAAAATATCGGTGCTTACACAGGGCACTTGCAAGAACTCATTCAAAGTATTCATGCTAAAATTGTTTGCATGCTTAGTTATTTTGGTTACTAGTATTTTCTCTAAATAAGTCGGGATTTTCTGTCCCAAAGCAACTCATCTTTATTTTCTGTTTTGTTAGTAAGCCTTATTTGTTTGCAGACGTCGATTCTCATTGATAATTTTCTTTAACATCCTTCAATCAAGCGTCATATAAAAAAGCGTTTTAATGACCCTATAAAATCAGTTCATCTAACGATCTGTATGTAATTAGTTTGAAAGTTTGTTGTACACATTAATCTAAAGTTCCTTTAGAATAATATAACTATTTTCAAATAATATTTGTCTATTTTCTCCTTCTTGTGTCATTTGTATAAATTAAGTTTATATATTTAATAAAATTGTACAAATTAGTGATCGTCTCTATGGCGTAATTGATAAGGCATCGGACTGATAATCTCATGGTCATGAGTTCGATCCCCGGCATGTGCGTAAAAGAATTTTATACAGTAAATAAAGCCGTGCACTATTTCGGCATAGTATGTTTACGCTATATAAATCCTTAGACCACTATGCGAGAATAGTAGGGTATGGGTTATACAGAGACAGACTGACAGGAAGCATAATAATTTGTGATATATATTTTGGCTATTCTTGTCATTTGACTTTCTATTATAAATATGTATGTAATATGTAGGTGGGTACATTTAGTTCTAATGTATAGTGCTCACTTTATAAAGTAAAAAAAAAATAACATGAATATTGTAAACAATTATTGCTCATTTCTAAAGTGTACAGTAAAATAGTTATAAAGAACTTGTTTATATTGAAATTGTTGCTGATAGCAAGATAATATTCATTTACCATGGCTTTAAAATATAATAAGAACTTAAACAGAAATAACAAATTAGGTTTATCAACGAGGCAAAATCGTCTGTCCCTGGTAGTTTTTTATAAGCGTGTTTTACTGAATACATCTTTAAATTCAATATTCAATTATACAGCTGATAAAAAACACCAATTCATCATAAATTTTCAACTTTCTATCAGTAAATAACTTCACTGTATGATTACCAAAATTTCCTGTACCTGCTTTGCTCTTTATAGTAGAACTGCTAGGATGTCTGGTAGTTTCTGCCATATTGTAGTTCTGCTGTCCTTGACCCTGAAGATTAGTAACACCACCAGATACAGCAGATCTCTGAGGTACTCCATTGTGATTTGTAGGCTGTGGTAGTGTTTGCTCCTCTTTTCTTTGAGAACCAGCTACGACTGCCTCAATCTACAAGCATATTTTCAAACAATGCTTTTAATTTAAATGAAAACCTTCATAAAACAATTTCTTTCTATATGTTAAATGAGAAGTTATTGTATTTCTCGAGTATTCATCATCTCTTCTTTCACTTTTGAAATGAAAAATATTTTCTATCATACATTTTTCCTCTTATAATTTTTTTTGAATTTCTGCCAAATCCTACCTTGCTTTCCATCATAGAAACCCTGTTTTCCACAAGAATCATGCGTGCATTCAGAGATTCAATAGACCTGGTTAATCCTGACTCCAAAGTTCCAAAACATTTAGTCAGCTGTTCTATAGCCTGAAAACAAGTTTATAACACACCATTAGGAATACATAGAGAGAGATGTGTTGTTGTTTTTTTGTTTTTTTTTGAAGGATTATTTCGATTTTAACAAATTTTTAAATTCAAGTATAAATGCCTATTTGCAAGTCTATCAGTACATAACCAATCAAAATTTAATATATATTCATTATGGAACAGGTATATATTAGCTATAATCATAAGTTTGTAGATGAGTTTCATTCTATGATGTAAGTAATAAGCTGAATAACCTTGAGTATATGAGTTTCATTTAACGTTTGCTGGCTGGCCTGGCCAGCTTGAGGCTGCTGTGGATTGCTGTTGTGATTTCTCTCTGTGATTTCGATCGTTTCTCCATTATGAGGCTCCATGATGGAGTGTGCTGGTGTGGCAGCCATCACTGTCTCTATGCCTTCCTCCTCCTCTTCTTCTTCCTCTTCCTCATCCTCCTCCAAACAAAACTGAGTGTGACCTGGGATATCTGAAACAATTAAAGACAGTGGGTAATTGCTAGGGATGTATATATTAGCTATTTTCATAAGTAGACTAGGTGCCCGTTTCATTCTATTCGAACGTATAGTAATAAACTGCATAACACTTTTTTATAATAGAATCTTTATTTAAGTTTTACTTTCGTTGGCATAGACTATGCAAGGCTGCTGTGGATTGCTGTTGTGATTTCTTATGCATTTCGTATGCGTTTGACATTATGATTCCAGATGGAATGTGACCTGTAGCTATTATGTCTTACATTAAATTATTTCTTATTTAGTTTTAATATGCATCAAAAACTACCAGCAAATATTTTTTTAAACTTATTTAAATAAAATAAGATAAACATCAGCTCTACACGTCAGGTGCCCGTGTGATATTAAAATTTCAATATCATTACTGTGTTAACTTTAAAACAATTTTTTGCCCTAGCTTACAATACTACAATGCATGCATGTTTTTATAAAAAAAATTTTATAAAGTTAGTGCCAATCTACACATATCTAGCCAAAACAATTGAACCGTTTTTTTCATTTGTGTTCAAATTGGCCCAGTATTTTTGGTGCACATGGTTTGTACAACTGAAATAGGATGGACAACTGCTAGATCTTTATAGGGTCACCCACAGAAAGAGGCCTTTTGATTTAAAATCAGTAAGACCAACTTCAATATGCTCATTGACAATTATCAGATTATACCCTGCATTTATGAATGATTTTTTGATAATGACTATAAACAGTTTTTGTAAAATAAAACATACGTCTGAAAATGGAATGGACGATCTGGTTTTTGCAATGCTAGGGGTAACAACTGCCCAATTAAATCCTCTAACATTTCTACCAGCAGATGGCAGCACCTGATGTGGCAGGGAGAGTCACACTGGCTACATGGACTGGAGGTGACCTCTGTGTGATGACTTTTTCATAAATTTGTAATCAAGAGTGTATCGCTATTTTTGTTGGTGAGTGGTTGTTTATTTAATCTGTTATTTGATACATATTGAGTATCATATTAAGGGTTTTGTATGCTTTGGAATGTTCAGTCAGCTGGTTGGAGCTATTCATTGACAACCTGCTATTGATGAATTTATGTTTAAATATCAAAAACTGTTTCTGAATTAAAATATGCCATAATATTTAATGTCTCTGTTATCTTTCTTGAAATATTTAAAGTACTCAAGTGAAAACAAATAAGCTTACAAAATTACTAAAAGTTATATGCCTGATTTACAATCAAAATCTGTTAGAGAGCGAGGAGATACAATTTTTTATTTGTCTTCAGGCAGTCCCTGTATTTTTGTGAACTAGGTATCTAGGGATGAAATAGGATGGACAGACAGCTAGATCTTACTTGGGTCTGGTCAGTCACTTTGGCCTTTTGCATTTAAAATTTAAGATCAACATTAAATTATGCTCAGTATTGCATCTGAATGCACAAAATAAGCGATGATTTTTTGATAGACAGCAACTATCCTTACAAAAGTATTAAAAACATACCACTTGAAAATGGAATGGATGATCCTTATAAAAAATGCAGGGTGACATTTGAACTATAAAATTCCTTGATACATCCATGGTACCAGGAGATGTGCAGCACAAAGTTAAACTGTGTATATTTGGTTATAGGTCACCTTCTACATGAACCTGGAGGTTACCTCGTTGTGTGGGGGCCTTTTTCTGAAGATTCTGATGAAGAAGATGTGTCAGCATCTTTTGTTGGAATCAGTTTCATCACTTCTTTGCACATGGTGAGCTTATGCCTTGGAAAAACCAGCTGGTTAAAAAGCAGTTCATTGACAACCTGCTGGATGAATTTATGTTTAAAATAAAAAAATTGTTTCTGAATTGAAAAATGCCTTAAGTTTAATATCTTTGTATATTTAAATTATCGGAGAGAGAAATCAATGATAACAAAGAGAGAGAATAAAAACTAAATTTCATGAGCTTGATTTACCTGATGGTGATCAACATCTGTTAGTGAGCGAGGTGATACACCTACATTCTTGGGGTCTGATAGTCCTTCCCTCTGTGAACTAATGGTATCTAAGGATGACCTGGATCTCCTAGAGCTGTTAGGTCTTACTTGGGTCAGGTCAGTCACTTTGGTCCTGCTGGGCTTTAAAAATTGATCAAACATTAACCTTACAACATTGCATCACAAAATGATATCTGCGAAATACACTGTTTTACATGTGAATACCACCTATTCTTTAAATGGCCCTCATGAAATACTTAATCAGTGGTTTGGACTTCCAAATTATCTTGACATATACATTGTATTGGAGATATTGGTGTATGAGATATCAAAGTCAACTGAGGCATCTTTTCGCTATACTCACTTTCATGGAGACTACCTGTCCAAGGTTACTAGTCGTTGTTGTGGGGGCCTTTTTCTGGGGCTGTAAAGACTTGTTCTTTTGTTGAATCAGTTTCATCACTTCTGTGCACATAATAATTTTTCTTTCAACGAAACCATTGTTGAAAAACTGTTCCTTTGTCACAGGAGGTTTATAATGAAACAAGTCCCTCAAAATCTGTAAATACGCAAATCATAGATGAGTAATGCCATATTTACCATATCTACATAAGGAAAGCAAATAAGGTAGTACAAAGAGAGGAAAGAAGACTTATTGACCTCAGTATCAATTTCATGCAGCTGTCTCACCTTGTAGCATCCCTCCATGAATCGTAGATCTGTCTTGGTATACAACTCAGTGTCTGTGCTGGCAATCAGTTCCGCTATGGAACAGCTGTATGTGGTAAACGCATAGTGGTAGATGGGAAGAAGGGCTGAGGCCTTACCCTGTGCAAGTCTAAATGGAAAATCTACATGTACCATAGTAGTAAGATTTTAAACCACATTAAATATATCCTTCAAAGTTGAGCTTAAATATATACACACCAAATAAATGGTACAGTAAAACTCGTTTAGTACGAACACGGATATTGCGAATTCACGGATATAGCAAATTTGTTATAACTAAGTTTTACTATAGTTTGATATACACAATCATTTTATTTTTGTTTTACTTTAATGGCTTCTCACTGACAGTCAAACAGTTGAACAAATTTAATACTAAGTGTTTTATGCCATAAAATAAATTTTAACACATTTTTTAACTACACAACTTGTCTACTATCTGATAATGTACCTGATCATCATCACCATGAATTAATATAACATACCCATTCAAATCCAAACTTTCCTGGTACTTCATAATCTTCAGTTCTTTCTGAAGTTTTCTGATATTGTTTGTCAGATCACCAGTTGCCATGTTCTGTAAATACAATATAAAACAAATAGAAAAAGTAAAGATTTTTTTTTGTTTCATCATGTTCACGTAAAAATGGAAGGGGAGGGGGTGAAGTGACAATCTGGAGTGAGGCAAAAAACCTAGTCATTATACAAGTATTAAATGCATACACGCATTGATCAACAAGCCATTTCATTACACACCATAGTAAATAATATGGCACATTCATATTTCATGGCAGGAGTGAGGGGTGAGATGGTGTGTGGGGTGCACCCTCAGTCTACGGAGGAAAAGAATTAAACTAAAGCTCTGCAAAATGGAGAGAATTAGGTTCTAAATCTATTTCACCATCTGACCATGTGCAGATAAAAAATATAATTCAAAAACCTTTGTTTTTTACGCAACAGTTGTTGCTATTTGTTGTACTCACGTCTAGAAATCACACTCCTGACAGTCCTGTTCAAGTTATTGATGTTTCAAACATGTTTTGGCGCGTCTTGGAGTGTGAATTATCGTGTACACCGTGCCCGACTATTTTTCTCCTTTTTATTTCCGTGCGCATGCTTACCGTTTACTCATTATTGTACAACAAATAAATAGGGAAGAATATCACGCTTGTACAAAGTAAATATTTATTAAGGTTGATGGCCCATCATTTAAGAGGATAATAATGGTAATCTCAATCACATGGTAAATCACATGACCATTCCTCATCTCACGTGAAACCGTAAATCGAAGACGAAAGTAGGCAGATACTGATACAAGGTATGTCACTATGTGTAGTAATAATCTACTTCATTTTAGCAGTTAATTAATTAAGGTATGCTGACTTAATTGTTGAACATGTTTTATCTATACTAGCATCTATGGGGGTTGACTGCACTTGGGAAGGGTGGATCAGGTGGGGGAGGGGCTAACAACAAAGACTTATATTGTCTTGGAGCACTATTAAGTGTATTTACCTCTGTATTTAATATGATGCCTTTTGTGATGTGTTCAATAATTTGCAACAGAAAAACAGGAACGGAAAAATCTGCAACAGACCAGACTGGGTTTCAAACCCAGGGCAATGCAGGCTTCCTAAATCTCCAGTCATGTGCTGTATCAACTGAGCTATCTGGTTACCATCGATCAAACCCATCTGATCCCCACATTCCTCCCCCTTTAAGGTATCCCCCCTTGAAGACACCATGTAACCTTTGACGAGGCTTTCACCTGTCATTTCCAGGGCACCAAATGTGATAGGAAAGAAGAAAATTGACCTTCCAGGAAAGAGCCTGGGTTGTTGTTTTCAGGGCAAAGACCTTTAAGGAGGGGAGGAGTGTTGTGGCCAGATATGTTCTATCACTTGTGGCCAGATAGCCTGATGGAATGCATACTCTACTTGAAATTTAGAGGAACCTGGTTCAAATCTTGGTCTGGTCCATATCATCATTTTCCGTTCCAGTTATAAATTCAATACCAATTGGGATTTGTAAAAATGCATTATTATATTGGTTGTCAGTGACTTACATGTATGTTGTCAGAACATGAAATTCAGTTGCATAGAATAATTGCTCATTGTCATGCAGCTAATGATATGTCAAAAGGTAATGTTCTTTGAAGGAAAGAATATGTTCACTAGGGCTGTCACTGGTACCCGAAATGACCCGGAACCGCGGAACAATTAATTCGGGTTGGGTATGGTTCCATTTTTCCGGAATTCGGTTCGGGAGATTGGTTAGTAAATTGTCATTATAAGGTGATTTAAATAATTTGGTACAATTGTTGTCTAGTCAGGAGGCTACTTTAAACTGGTTATAATGCTGCAATTTCTAGGATTAAATGAAAATATTCTTTTTATTGTTGAAAATAATACAAATCATGAGCTTTTCTTCCATTACCTACCCGACCCGAGAAACCTGAAACCGAACCTAAAAAAATCAGAACCGACCCGACCCGAAAAATTTTGGAACAGTGACAGCCCTAGTGTTCACTATCTGAATAGCAGATGAAACATGAATTTAGCATGTTCAAGATACATTCACTTGTGTCTTCAAACAATTGATTCATATTTCTTTAGAATGTAATAGTTTTGAATATTCATTATTGATTGATATCTGCAATGTAAATTTAAAGTTCTGAAAGTATTGATTGTACCAGAATCCATTGCTGCATTTGATACATTTAAGCTTTAATTCTCTCAGAATGAAGACACTGTTGTTATTCCTGGCTGGGCTCTCCAGTATCTACACACTGGATAATGGATTGGCCCGCACTCCCCCTATGGGCTGGAACTCATGGGAACGTTTTAGATGCAACACTGATTGTCTCAATGATCCAGAAAATTGCATTGGGTGGGTAATCTTAATAGTATGGATTTTGTATTTATTAAAATTAACTTGATATTTGTTTCATGTATTGTAACCTTTAAGCAATGTATGAAACTGCCCAGAAACATAGAATCCATGACTGGCAGATTGTATTTTGTACTTGAACTTATTTTCATGAATATTTTAGATATGTTGTATTCACATCAGTGCCTTTTTATTGGACAGTAACTGATTTTTGAACCAGTACTACATTGTAATATATGTATAACACATGATTTAACTTACATATTTACACAAGAAGATAATGATTTGTAACCTTGTTCATTTCAGAGAGAAACTGTACATGCAGATTGCGGACAGAATGGCAGAGGATGGCTACAAAGACGTTGGATATGAGTACGTAAATGTAGATGACTGCTGGATGGCCAAAAAACGAGGACCTGATGGAAGACTGCAGGCAGACCCTGACAGGTTCCCCAGTGGCATGAAAGCTCTGGGTGACTATGTAAGCTTTATCATGTACAGGTTCTGTTGTGAGGTTACTGGAAACTAGACATGTCTTGTTCTTCTTTTAAAGAAATTTTATTTGAAAGGAGTAAATACATGTATAATATCAAAATATCACCAGTTTGAACAGTTGATGACACATTTGTCGATATGATACATGTACATTTGATTAAATTACTCCATAATATGACATTGAAAAGCATCAATAAAACTTGTAGAACTTTTTTTTATTACCAACTTCAAATATTAATAAAATGAAAATCAAATTTCTTCCTGTAATTAATGCCAACTAAAGTAAAGACTTTGTATTTCTAGTAGTGAGTTGATATTAAAAAAAATTTTTATTTTAAACTTACTAGTCAGACATTCATTAATACCATATAAGTAGAATTTTTAGCGAGCTAGGATTTAATTTTGGCATTATTAGCGAGGGTCATGAGATCGCTAAAATTAAATATCGCTAAAATTAATTGCATTTCATTTGTAATAGCTTCTTTAGTTAGCATTATGAAATCGCTAAAATTACTTCTCGCTTAAATTAAATTACCAATTTTTAAAAAGAAGTCGCTAAATTTGTGTCCTGCTAAAATTTCCACTTCTACGGTACTTCTTTGTTTGATAAAAAAAAAATCACACTTTTCCAGATCCACAGTAAAGGTCTGAAGTTTGGGATCTATGAGGACTTCGGGACAGAAACGTGTGGGGGATTCCCTGGCAGCAAGTTCTTCATGGAATCTGATGCTCAGACATTTGCTGACTGGGGTGTAGATCTACTGAAGTTAGATGGTTGTTATAGTAATGTAGAAGACATGACTTCTGGTGAGTTGTTTTTTTGCAAGACACAGCAAGTTTCTATAGTATTTTTCTTTCTGAATTGTAAGTAAACATGAGATGAAGTACAGGTTAATGCAAAATAAAAATCACACATATTTTCTGATGATACCCAGTAATTAACTCTCAAACTTTTTTTTTGATACATTGTATGTATTTTTCTCAGGATATCCCATTATGGAGTTTTTCCTCAACAAAACAGGCAGACCTATTCTCTACTCTTGCAGCTGGCCTGCTTACTTTGTAGCCAATGATAAAATTGTAAGTAAAGCAATCAAGGAACCACAAAAATTTTTACACTAAATACACTAAAAAAAAAGGAATTATATCACTGTTATGTCAATAATCAATGATGTTTGTAAGGAAATAAATAACTTGTGACTCATTTTTTGCCATATTTTACAAAAAAGATAGGGAAAATCCCACATATTAGTCATTTGAAAGCCTACATTTATGCCATCTGCATGTGATATGGCAGTCTATTGTTAAATGCAAGGTAACTTTTGATCCATCTAAAATAGAGAACTGATATTTGGGCTTATTTATAAGGAGTTCCTTCTTTATACATAATAAAGGTCAAATAAAAATAAAAGAATTCAGAAATAAATTAAAAAAAAATAATTGTTTACTTGATTTAATTTCTGACATCTGTCCTTTTTTTGCAGCCTGATTACAAAGCTATTGCTAAGAGCTGTAACATCTGGAGAAATTTTGATGATATCCAGGACTCATGGGATAGCGTGGCCAGTATCATTGGATACTATGGCAAAAATAAGGGAAACTTTTCTGATGTAGCAGGTCCAGGAAATTTTAATGATCCTGATATGGTATGTTCTTTGTTGAAATTTTTAGAGGGATAACTTCATATAAGATGAACATAAATTGCCAGAGATGTCAAAATACTGTTGTGTATTTTTAATTTTTTTTCAAAATGCAATATCATGAACCTATCAGTGCAGTCATGAAATTGCACTGTCATTTTATTGCATCTGTGTGTTTTTGTATGGTAATTGGTATAAATTTTAAAAGAGCATATTAAAAAAAAATGACATTTAAAGCATTAATAAAACAGCTTCACAAACAGAAATATACAAAGTCATTGAAATTATATTATCATTTTGCTAGATAATAGTTGGAAACTTTGGCTTGAGTAAGGAACAGCAGAAATCCCAGATGGCATTGTGGGCCATCATGGCAGCCCCCCTGATCATGTCCACAGACCTCAGGAATATTGACCCTTACTCCAAGGCCCTCCTACAACACAAGGGGGTGATAGCCATCAATCAGGACCCCCTAGGACAGCCAGGGGCTCTATTGGTAGATGTAAGTAAATACTGCATATAGGGCTATTTTCAGCGAATTCTATTTTTTGCTCTTTTGCACTTGTGAACAATTTTGCCCTGTTACAAATTCCCCCCATCATAGTTCTGTTTAAGAAATTATGCTGTGTTCTTTGAAATTGCCCCATTTTGCATTTACCCAACCATGAAGAGGGCAAAAATAAAACAGGGACATAGATTTCCCTGTTTACAGTACTAAATGATTCGGCATTCTGAGACATTTTTTGGAGAGTTTGTTTATGTGTGTTTACTGTTTGTGTATATGTAACAGATGAACCAAATACAGTTCTGGTTTCGGCCGGTCACTCCACAGGGAAGTGTCGCCTTTGCAATTCTTTACACTGGATCAGGAGGAACTCCGGAAAAGGTAAAACTTACATAGAGGTTTATGTTTATTATTTTCTTTGTACAGTACTTTGGGATGTAATCAATTCTTTGAAAATGTCAGTAAATTTCTACCACGTTGGTCATTTATCATCATGGAAAGCCTTTGCATCACAGCCTTTAACTTTGTATTGAGATGCGTAATGGCTATGAATTTCTTAGTTTTTCATTTTTTGACAACACCTGTCTTTTTTACCAGAAAATGTAATGTGTCAAACTTTAAAACAACAATGCTTGATACTTGACTACATGTAAACAACCCATTTCAAAATCTCACAAGTTCTTACTTTGTTTAAGGAATCATTTTCATAAATAAATACATCACATACTTTATCAGTTTTCAGCATTGTACTTTTTCATTGTTTCCACCCTTGACTGCCCTGTAGATAGATAACTTTTAATTTAATGTTTGTTTTTCTACAGCTGAGTGTGGAGTGTCAGACGGTAGGCATGATAGGACCAGGGGGGTACAATGTCACAGAAG
>NW_026930282.1:0-5000 GCF_032062105.1 Saccostrea cuccullata
GAAAATCTCGATTTTTCAAACTTTTCCGGCTGTTGCCATAGCAACCGAAACACTTAGCAACAAAATTACAGAGTGATTCTGGTTACAGAGAATGGCTATTAATTCGCATTAGTTTACTTCGCATTAGCTGTCGTGTAAACGCAATTTAATTCGCATTATTTTGATTCGCATTAGGTTACTTCGCATTAATTTACTGCGAATTAAACTCGTCGTGTGAACAGGGCATTAGGCTTCATGAAAATGACTAAATTACCGTAGACTTTTTCATTATTCTGGCAGAAAAAAACTTCAAATCAAGTAGAATTTGACTGGTGCATGCACGGGGAAACTTTGTAATGAATTAATTATTATGCATCTCAGATATTTACAAAATAAGTACATTGCCACATTCAAATTTGAATTGTAAGGTACTTTTGAAGTAAATAATAAAACATATGGAGATAACGAACAATATCTAAAATCAAAAGTCCCTAAAACAATACAAAATTCAGCGACCTAGCATCTTTTTGGCACAGGGAGGGGGGGGGGGGCGCTAAGAAAAAAATTTAAAACTACTTAAAAAAAAGACATGCAAAAAAAATTGGAGGAGAGCAAACACCGACCTCCAAAACATCAGAGATGGGATAAGTTGCTAATGAGAAGTGGGCATCTCCGCCGACCGGTCATACCCCCCGTGTGCTCCTTGTCATCATCGGGAAATAACGGAAAAATCCGTGATCTATCCAGTGTAAAAATAATAGACTAAAAATTAGTATGAAAAACGTCAGTCAGCATTTGACTCAATGATAAATTGTATTTGTTGAAAAGGTCATTGTATCGACCACAGATCCGAAATGATGACTTTAAACGAGACTGCTAATATTCTTGTTTCAACAACTTGTTTGTCAATAATTTACCTCGTTTTAAAAATTGAATATGCGTAGAGCATATCCTTGCGTATCGAAACAACTGAGATACATAAACTCCGTATGAATGAAATGAAGGCATATTGTTGCATTAGTAGGGGAAGTTGACGATTGTACATTTGTAAACTTAAAGTCATCATGTTTATCGTAGAGCTTGTTTGTAAGATTACCATTATCGTCTTTTTCAAGAAAAATTCCCAAAAATGAAACAGATGTATCAGGTTTTGTGGTATCTTTAATTTCAAGCTCTTAGGGGTGTATAGTATCGACATAAGAATAGAAATTAACATTGTTAATTGACAACATGTCGTCGATATATCTAAAGAGAGAGGGCGTACATAGGCCTTGCCTGTTGCCCAATCCTTATTGTATTATTCAATAAAATATGTTCAAAGTATATATCTAAATGTCGAGTTGAAGTCCACAGGAAGTGCTTCCTTCTTTTCAAGCATAAGATTTTGGACAAATTCTGCTTCATATGAATACAGATATAGATCTACTAATAACGTTAACGGGGCACAATTTGTACACAGGGGAATTCCAATAGATTGTCGGAAGACCTGATTTTAAAAAAAAACACACATAGATATTGTCTTTCAGAAACTCAAGCATCGTTTTGATGTCAATTTCAGAGTTTTTGTGTTTACGATCAGAATGATTTTAACAAAATGATTTTGTAAATGACCGATGACAAGGTAAGTCAATTTCCGAATTCCATTTTTATTGAAAAAGCAGCATTTAATGATTTCAAAAAGCCTGGACTTTAATTTATCATGTGGAATGATTGTACATCAAGTTGAAAGTCATCGAATCTTTTAAATAGCTTGATATCTTTTTAATTACATTTATATTTGCAAGATATTTTAAAGATTCTGACAACCAATCCCGGTTTCTTTTTATGTTAATATGAAAAAGCAGCTATGTCTACTTTTACGGACAAAAGAAAACATTGTAATTAGGTCTTTCCACCTTTCTGTGGAAAGACCTCTTGAAATGCTTCTGTTTTTTATTTTATTTCTCACCGTAAGACATATCGAAAAACTTCATAGTTCTTGATACTGGATATTTAAAGTTATTCCGAAAAATGACCCCCCATGTTTTAACTTAGATCCTTTATGCAGTTGTTGCCCCTTTCAAAGTAAAGCTTGTTATCGCTACTCCTCCGAAACCGTAAATCGTAGAGATGCAGAACCTTCACTAACGTCTTCAACTAATTTAGGAGACTTTTCAATCTATTCATTGCAAAGTTTTCTTTGACCCCTTCAATGAGTAACTGCCCCTGAAAGTTTATAAATTTTACAAAAAATTAAAAATTTTCAAAACGAAAAGTTGTAGAGACATGAAACCAACTGCATAACATTCAATGACCTTTTGTCTTTAAATTCATGTCAAGGTCAAAGGTCAAGGTCATTCCAAATATGAGAAATAAATTTCTCTTAATAGCTCTTATGTCCTTAAACATATACGATCTATCTTATGTCTTTAATATGTACTTTTGAAACTCTTTAGAAGATATAAATCTTGGCCCCTAAGATTGACCCTTTTAAAAGTTGTTGCCCCTTGTGCTAAAAACCCTTGTTATCGCTACTCCTCTGAAACCGTAAACCGTAAAGGTATGAAACCTTCACCAATGGCTTTGCCTAATCATGGGGACTCTTCAATCTATTCATTGCCAAAGCATTCGGTGACCCCTTAAATGAGTTATTGCCCCTGAAACTTTTTGAATATTACAAATAATTAAAAATTTTCAAAACGACAAGTCGTAGAGACATGGGACCAACTGCATAAGATTTATTGACCTTTGACCTTAAAATTCATGTAAAGGTCAAAGGTCAAGGTCATTCCAAAAATGGAAAATTTAGCTCTTTTTATATCTCTTTTGTCTTTTAACATATACTTAATGTCTATGCATCATTAATATGTACTCTTAAAACTGTTTCAAAGATTTCACTCTTGTCCCCTAATGTTAACCCTTTTAAAAGTTATTGCCCCTTGTGCGAAAAACCTTGTTATCGCTACTCCACCGAAACCGTAGACTGTAGAGACACCAAATCTTCACTAATATCTTAAGGGTGTATATGCCTTACTTCACTGTATATGTGCAAATGGATCTGATGACCCCTTATATGAGTTACTGCCCTTTAAGTTCTTTGTACTTACTATTAAACCTTATAACTTGAAAACTATAAGTCATAGAAGCATGGGGCAACTGCATTCTGACCCTTGACCTTTGACCTTCAATATTTTTTCAAGGTCAAAGGTCAAGGTCATTCATTTTTTTTTTTCCATTTTTTCTATGCTTTAAGAGAGTTCTGGTTTCTTTTTCATGGAATTTAATTTTTAGGAGTCAGGTATAAAACAAATTTAAAATTCAAAGAAGGTGGAAAGACCTCTTATTGTTCTGTGAACAATAAGTCTCCTAGTTGTAATAGTAAGCTGCAGAACTGTAGCCTAGATTGTTTGAAAAATGGCTCTTTACTGAATAAACAAGATGTGTATGTGAAAAACTAATGTGTGGCAGCTTATGAGGAATGTTGAATTCAACCATATGCAAGTTGACGTCCGAGGTCAAAGTCAAAAGGTCAAATTGTTGGTATTCAAAGGAAGGTCATGTAACAATGGATACATCTGTGAAATATGAAAGCCTTTAATTTAGTGTTTACTATTCAAAAGTCATTGCCATAGTAAGAATTATCAAAAGGTAAATCATACTCTAAAGTCAAGGTCAAAAGGGCGAAATTGTTGGTATCAGATGAAAGGTCTTGTCACAACAAATACACATGTGAAATACGATAGCAGTAGTGCTACTTTTTCAAAAGTTATGGACAAGGTTTAAGTTTGGTAAATTTTTCTGAGAATAGGGTCAATCTCCAATGTCAGGTTTAAAATGTCAAATTTCGTGGTGCACGAAAAAAGTTGTTGTTACAAGAAATACTCCTATGACATAATGAAAGACACAGTCAATCTACCTAAAAATTATGGTCAAGGTTGAAATTTTTGATGACAGACGGACGGACGGACAAGACAAAAACATTATACCCTCAAACCCTTGATTTTTGGGACATAAAAAAACATTTACTTTAAATGTAATTGAACATTTCCTTCCCATTTAATATTTATTCACTCAAAATTAAAGAGACGTGATATCCATTTATGCCTAGGTCAAACTAAAGCCGTTGGTCGGATGACCAACTTTTTCTCATATTGTCGTTAGAAAAAAAATATGATCGACCAACACTACTATCGGACAACAGAGTAGTCACATCTTAGGGGCACAGATTCATTTATTAGTAACAATATTTAGAAGTCGGCCAACTATCCACCGGTCATCATTCGCTGAGCCGCAGTTAGATGTTTGCCGTCATTTACGAAAACTCAATTTCAAACCATCGACCGTCGATGGACAACCGTCTTTATAATCTCAAAGACGATCTAAGGACACTGATCAAAGGTTAGCAGGCGGACTATTCAAAAATTGCTTCAAATTGAAGGAATCAGCCACCGACGCAGAAAAAATATAACTTGACGCTAATGACACAAAATCGGCCAACCGACGAAAAAGAAGTAAAAATCGGGCAAGACAACGACCGATGAGCTGAAGACTGTCGCCCGAAAAAATCCTATTTTGAAAACCATCGGCTGTCGTTCACTTCTTTTGAATTTTACCGGGGTTTTACAAATGAAATCTGTATTTCAACATTGCAACGAGATGACTAAACGGCGAAAATTATCGGGATCCCGGTTTCTCACTAAAAGTCTCGTAACTTCCGCACCAGGTGCTTGGCAAAGGAAGAGGCACTTTCTGAGTTTACCATGACGCAAGTTTGCAAACCAAACTCTTAATCACGCACGGAGGAAATGTCTTTCACAATTCTCTTCAGTCAATCTACAGCTTGAACAAAATGCCGATTTTTTTTAGAAAGAACATTATTATATGTTTCAAATATCCATTTGGAACACTGGGACTAATTTCCTCGAAGATATATGACGTACATAGGTAAAGTAATACCAATCGGAAAAAAAACCCAACAGTACTTTTAAAATAAAGATACAAAAGAAAGGACACGTCTCAATAAGGCTTATCTGTGATCCCCG
>NW_026930282.1:10000-40320 GCF_032062105.1 Saccostrea cuccullata
TTTTATGATGTGTTTTATAGCATGACTTTCATGCAATTATTTTAATTTTTCTGTACTTTTTAAAAAAATTATTTGAGTTTTCTATTAAACTTGAACTTGTGCATTTTTTGGTTTACCATTTTTTGGTTTACGGCACACAACTAACTCGGAGAATGTGCAAGTTTTAAAATAAAATCTTTAAATAGATCAGGCTGCAATTAATAAAATTTAAATAAATCTTAATTAAAAATATAGTAAATCGTCATTTTGAAAATATCATGACATTTGGATAATTGACAGGACCTCAAGTATCTGAAATAGTAAGCAAATTGGACCAAAAATGGCCATGTCAACTGAAGGAACGGTCGAAACCAGGTTAGCGACATTTCTTGTTTAATTTAACATACTTGCAGTGAGAGCACGTCGATAACATATCTTATCCAAATCTTCATGAGGTTTGAGTTTCTAATTGGTTCACATCTGACTAGGATTATACTTCATGTACTTGTTTAGACTTGTCAAACATGTTTTGAAACAGATATGACGTGACAATTTTTAAATATATCTTGATTATACCATACGTGCACTGTGTTACAATGCAAAACTACATACAACATTAACAAATGATTAAAGACAATACCTCTGAATTTACATGTAACACATATCTATATCTACAAATTGCGATTCAGAGGTAAAGATGTACATCTCATGTCTGATCAATCATTACACATGACAGCGAATTTTCTTATTATAAACTTATATATTTAATGTTTACACTGAAAGATCTTTTTGACTTCGTTTCTCAACTGTGAAGCATGAGACCAGTATATTAGAGGATTTAACAGAGAGTTAAGATTAGCTCCTACGAAGGCAACAAGAGAAACCGCATAGTGGTTATTTTCAAACATTAGAGAAAAGCTAAATGGACCAGAACACAAAAACAGAACCAGAAGAATCTTGCTTACTAACTTCATCGACTTAATGATTCTCTTTTGCTTGATCTTTTCCATATTTCCGGCATTAGAACCGCTTGACATATTCATGTATCGTTTCTTTACCTGATAGATTGTAAGGGCATAGAAGATCAGGGTCAGTGCCATAAGCGTTGGGTTTAATGAACATAATATCCATCGTACGATGTATTTATTTGGACCAAAGACTTTCGAATAAGTCTTGAATTTTGTCAAATCAGAGGAAATCAGAGATGAAAAAAGAGAAAATGCCGTTGTCCAGCTTACAATCTAAATGACGTATTTCCTGTTCTGATCAAAGAGGCGTTGTGCCCAGATATTTTCTGACAGAAAAAGGAACCTGTGTAGACTGATACAAAATGTCTGAAATAGGGACATGACCAAACTTGTTATGCCAGAGATGTTCTCCAAGATGCACAAAACTAACTCGCCTGAAAATGTTGGAAAAAGTAATCGACATCCAATAATGAAGGACGTGAATCCTTGTAGGAAGTCACTCAGGGACAAACCCATAACGAGGTTATGGTTTGTGTTGTGTCGGAGATTATAGTTTCTGACATATGCGACCATAACAAGAACATTTACTACCATGACTACAGTTCCTACCCCAAGCATTACTATAGGAACACCAATGGACAGAGAATTTGTGGTGGGGAGTGAAATGTTTGTCCATTTGTCTGTAAAGTAACCAGTCGTATTAACAGCCCTATTTGAAGAGGTGGATGTTTCATATTCGGTCGATGGAAGCAAAGTGGTACTTGTCCAGTTTAGTACATTAGTTTCAGGTTCAGTAAGTTCGCTCCATTTATATGTTGTTAAGAAATACTGGTAAAATTCATTGGTTGTGGTATGTGAAGGATTTACAGTTGATGTCACGGCTGGTGTGGTCCAATTGTATGTTGGGTCAGTCGTCTGCTTACTCTTTTTGTTAACAATAGTATCTGCAACTGCATTGACTAGCAAGATCATCAAGAATGCAGCTGTAGCCATTAATTTCTAAAAAAGAAAAGTTTCCTATATCAAATATAGAAATAAATATAATGGTTTGACTTCCTATAGGATATGGATGGAATCAATGGTATTGATTTGTATAATTGTTTTATTTGTAATCAATGCTTTTTATTTTGTATTGTAAAATTTGAACAATCACTTAAATTGTTTAAATTTTCAGTTGCATTTATATAATTTCTTATCTGCGTTGTTAAATTTCTTATTTGTGTTCGATAATTTTTATTTTATAGTATCAGTATTGTATTGTATCGTACGGGAGTGCTAACTTTCAAAAAATACCCCCCCCCAAAAAAAAAAAGGGAGAAAGGATCATACAAACAAAACAAATAAGGGGGTAAATGAAGCAATTCTGATTTTCTCTTGTTTTACGTTTTTTTTTCTTTTGAAAAATTTTAACTTTTAACCACTTTAGATTTAAACTGACACTTAGGGTCACTGAGCAGGCAGTGAAAGGTCTTCATCGTGTCAAGCTCTATCGTGACAGTCGGCCATGAAAAAATCTTTTCCGAAAAAATTCACTTAATTTATGGTGCCAAGCATTTCTGTAATCAGGGTCCGATCACAAAACGAACGCTCTACCACTAGGCTACCGTGACCGGTACATAAGAAAGATAATTAAAATATGATTTTCTTAAGCAGTCGCCCCGTGGGGATCCGGGTTAGAATAGGTCCTCAGTACACCCTTGCTTGTCGTAAAAGGCGATTAAATGGGGCGGTCCTTCGGATGAGACCGTATAAACCGAGGCCCCGTGTCACAGCAGGTGTGGCACGACAAAGATCCCTCCCTGCTCAAAGGCCGTAAGTGCCGAGCATAAGCCTAAATTTACAGCACTTCACCGTCTCCATATCAGTGAAATATTCTGGAGAGGGACGTTAAACAGTATACAATCAATCAATCTTAAGCAGTCCCATTGAAGAAGTGCTTCCTGTTCTTGTACCTAGGCAAGTTTCTAATGATTTTTTCGTGCCCACTTTACAAAAAAAAATTAACAAATTGGAATTCCAGGTTTCTGAACGCCTATATGAAGCCTTTTATGCGTATGTGTTCCAGTACTGTAATTTCAATGAAATCTTAGTGAAAGATTTTCTGGACAAAGACACATGTTATACAAAAATCCTTATTGGTTATATAAATGTTTATAAAAGAAAAGTTGTTAATCTGTCTCATCACCGAAGCACTGGAGTTTTGCAAGCTATTCTGAACTTGGCATATCCTTATCATTATGTACATTGTTGCAGTCAACCATCAAATAAAAAAAAATTACAAACACCCATGAAATCTTTCTCATTTTCTATATTTTGTTGTTTTTTTTTTATTATAAAAAAAAAACATTTAGTTAAAAACATGTACTGTATACAGGAAAATTTTCGCCCCGTTTTATATTCGCCCCTTTCGGTCGCTTCTTGATTATGCGAATTTAAAACGGGACTAATTCAAAGAACACAGCATAATTTCTTAAAGAGAAGTGTGACTGGGCGAATTTAAAATGGAGCAAAATTGTTCGCAAATGCAAAAGGGCGGAAAAAAAAATACAGGGCGAAAATTAAAATAACCCTGTATACAGTATCTACTCGTTAATTGCCTTGAACTACATATAAAAAGAACCTGCATGTACTCGCGTTCAAATGTAAGAAGGATAATGGAGATAACGAACAGTATTCAATCTCAAAGTCCATAAAACAATACAAAATAAGAGCAGAGCAAACACGGACCCCCGAAACATCAGAGGTGGGATCAGGTGCCATGGAGGAGTGAACATCCCCTGCCGACCGGTCACACCCGCCGAGTGCTCCTTGTCATGATCAGGAAATAACAATTAAACATTAAGTTGCCCGCTTTACTTTGCTATTCATTTAATAATTGGACACGTGTTGTACAATCCGTTGTCTGCAATGGCAATAGTCCTACAACTTAAATAAAGATTTTTTCATCGTAATAGATATTCACTTTTTTTACCAGCGTATTAGGCGACTTTGGAAAAAAGTCTTGACCGAGATGTTTTCCAAGGTCATGATGAGAATTTTTCATATTCTGAATTATGGGGAGGTCAACATTACCAAAATTACAAAAATTTCAATTCATTACTGCTACATCTTTTTTCAAATTTTCGACCGATCATTACCGCTACATTTTGGCCGAAAACAATTCATTATCACTATGTATATAATCAGCCAGGTCTGGTACAAAATATGAGTTCTAATCAACGGAATTTATTCTCTAGGTAGTGTAGTATAATTTCGATTTGAATTCCAATCATAACGAGTATATATTTCTGTAGCTGGAATGTAATTATTTAGCAAAACTTCAACTTTATGGTTACTTTTGAGAAGTTTAACAACGCTCAGGAATGCCGGATTACTTTACAAGACAGCATTATGACAGAATGAGGACTATGGGTTTAATCTACATTGTATAAACAGTGCTTGTTATTTTTTTTATTTTAAAGCAAGTAACAATAAACATGATATATTAAAATATCTGAGAATTTAGTTTAAATAAGTAATGATAATATATGGATATATTCCTTCCATGGTCTTCTCAAATCACAGACGTAAACTGTATGTACATAAGAAAATCGTTTCTAACCTAAGTTAGTTTTTAAGTTTTTTTGTTGTTTTCTTGCGGCTATTGTTGTAGCAAAATAAATTCTAAAATCCAATAGTTTTTTTAACAAGTACAAGGAAAAAAAATATGAATCACTTTTAATGTTTGATTTGATGAAACATACTAGTCTAGCCTTTATTAGATTCATTTAAACAGAGTTCTTTTAAACATCAAAAATGTTTAAAAGAACTTATATTTCGAATTCAAAGTTAATATTTTATGGATTTTAAAAATTCGCACAATAAGTGTACAAAATACTTCGTAAACATACCACGAAAAACTTACTTTCTTTCTTCATCTGGAAAGGTTTCTATCTCTTTGAGGATCCGCAAAGACTTGAAAACAAAGAAAAACCAGCACTATTTATAATCCATTCTTAACTATAATTTTGGTTTATACTTGCAGTTTTTCAAAGCAGTATAATTTGCAATCAGTAACGGCTTCCTAAATTAAGATATCTTTTTTCACTTTAAGGTTAATCAAGTATTTCTAATCTGCCTCCGCATAAAATTGTAGGTACTTATCTTGAAACGTGAGACAAAAAAGTAAAAAAAGTACAACTATGATTTGTTTTGCCAGCTTTAGTTCATCTTCAAAAAATTTGTTATTGTATATCACAATCATGTAAACTACACAAACAGCTTGAAAACGTTTATTAACCATCAGGACATTTTCAAACTCTATATAATTTTAAGTTTGTGAACTGAATTGCGAGACAAAAACGAAAATACTACACAATAATATCGGAAGGAAAGTTCAATGTTCATATACTAAAATGCAAAAGAAACGTAACATCGAATATCTTGGGTAGAAAAATTATTTATATCCACATATTTTCCTGATAACGCGACAAGACAATTCTGGCTATTCGAAGCTCGTTTTTGCTTAACCTCTTGTATAAAATTATTAAAAACACAATTGAGTAAAACTGTCATTTATTCAAATAACAAATGACTAAGAATAAAATCTATCATACATATTACAAAAAGTTATATATTAGTAACAAATATTTGGTTGGGCTTAAAACAAAATATACAGTTAATCACAAATTGACTTGTTAAACATACAGATTAGTCACATGACATAATTTTTTTCTAATCACATGACACAAAAACAGCCAAGCCAATAATATAATGGTAAAAAAACACTTAAAAAGCAAAAAGGTTCGAGTATTGTAAAGAGATAGTTTAATAAAAAGAAATCACCTTTGGATACTCATCAGGATAGCCAGTTTGGCGTCTCTAAAGCTTTCACTGGAAACTCGGTAACCTTTTCATTTGTGATATAAAGCGTCACCTCTACACCTCATCCAATTTTCAGTGTATCTTTTGGTAGTTAGACTGACCTACACCTGAACATGAAATAAAATTAATTGTTGTGTCATTTTGTAAATTTTGAATGTACAGGTGGCAGTAAATTCAAAATTTATAACATGATAGTAATCTGTTTTGTATGACAAAATTTAAAATAATTATTGTATTGTAAATCTCATATGAAAACACGGTAGATTCGTGAAAACTTAATTACATTTTTTTTCTTTTAGCACGAAAAGGCGGTTTTCGTTTTCCTTGAAAGTTTTATCTGTATAGAAAAGAGCACATTTTCTTTAATAAAAATGTTAAAAAAATACTATTGAAAAAAATCTTCCTTTACGCTATTCTATTCCCGTACTGTCTAAAACCTTGGTCTTCGGCGTATTAGAAGGTCCTTAATAGACAAAGCTAGAAATAGGAAGAGCCACTATCACTTCGCCACAAGTTCACTTATTTTTAAACGGTTATTTTTGTTTTAAAGGTACTAATAAAATGGATGTTTTTCATTAAGGATGAATACTAGTAACACAAACAAACTTTTTAAGGAAATCAGCATTTTTTTTTCATAGATTAACATTTAATTCGGTAAGCTTAATAATGTTTACCAAGTAAAGTGGGAGAATTTGATAAGATTTTGTCAAGAGATTAAAACTTAGTGCAAAATTTTGTATGGAATTATATAAAATGCAAAACAAAGTATCATATCTAAGCACAAAGGAAAACATGTAATTTCTTTATATTTAAGGGATTTATTATTATATCATTTCAAATCAAAATCAGTTAAAGATATATATCAATTGAAGCATCAAAGTTTTGTTTGTGTTATATACCCTTAATTCCAGTCTTTATTATATTGTAAAATGCTTTTGCAAATCGAGTTATTGCTCTTTAGGTATCTTATTTTCAACTTTTAAGAATGACTTTTGATTTATTTCTATATTGTTTTGATGCCTGAACATTAACATATATAATCATATTTTTAGATACATATACCTGATAATAAACAATAATATTTAAAGATTATGCAAACATTTTTACAAGAATGGGGCCAATTTAAAAAAAAAATCCACACACTAGCCACCTAGAAGGATATAGTCGAATGACTATCGTTTTAAGTCGATGGTACAAATTCAAGGTTTTAATTCTTTCAGAACTAAATGTCAAAGTAATGTAAATAAAATGGTTTACTTTCAACCTTAGAATGTTTAAAATCTGTTATAAGGGAGTAGTATGAGACATATTTCATTTTAATTAAATTTTGGGAAGACGAAAAAAGCCTCTGTATGAGTTGAGTAATTGAAAACTTAAAAATGTCTAATTAATTTTTAATCACGTATCCAAATTTGAAAATAATCAAGAATTCTCCAAAAATACATGAAAAATAAGGCTTATGGCTGGTATGACCGGTCAACAGGGGATGCTTACTCTTAATTATAAGCTAATTCAAAATCTTCATGTTACACTTGAATGTTGTGAAAGTCAAGCAGATCAAAATAGAAATGATTTCCAATATTCATTTACAAAAGTGCTGTAATTTGCAAATTTTAAGATTCATTCATTAATAAATAAACATTTTACAGGCAATTGAAAATTTGACTAAAGTCTTAATCTGTTTCATGATCCTGGGGCCTGATCCCACCTTTATCAAGACTCCGTGTTTTTTGCCTTCCTGACATGTATTTATAGAATATTTGAGATCAGTGACTGGTCGTCATTACAATGTATTTTCTTTAACATTATACATGTAGCATATTTTGATATCAGGAATTCGCATGCAAATTTCATAATTTGCCAATAAGCGATAAGTTTTGCTATACAAAGTTCATAGTGGCAAATATGAATGACCATTCATATTAACTATTGTAAAATGTCACTTTAAAGCATGGCCAAAATATACAACTTCATTTAATAATTTAAAAAAAGTTTCTCATGGCTATGACACTATGTTGAACCCAAGTTTGCTTATTGTTTCCACAAGGATTTAGCACTGCTACGATTTAAAGGATTTCAGTTTAAAAACTGAAAAATTGTCTCAAATAGCAAGGCAGAATTAGGCATCTTAAAGTTTTCATCGCAATGCATACTTGTTCTGATTTGCTCAAGTTAAGGCGATTTAAAATTAGAATTTACTTACATGTTTGAAATAAAAATTTAAATATTTCTAAGGAATAAAAAGAAGTAAGGATATACAGAGTTTGAAGATTGTTTTTATGCTAAGACTTAATGAATTTTTATTTAGAATTTTTTCAAACAATATTTTCTTTAAGAAAACTATATTAAAATTCTAAGAAGCAGGCAAAAACAAACTGTAAAAAATCATGAAAAATTAAATGAATAGTAAGTTCATATGAACAGGAAAATGTTTTATTGAACTCAATTTCAGCTAATCAAAACCATAAAAATTACTAGGAACATCTTACAAAAAAAGAATATAAAATGAAAAGTATAATTCTATTTGCTTTACTAAAAGTGCATTTCTTGCATAGATTATATGCACAATAAGGATAGTTTTAAATATTAGGTAAAAGAAGTATCATGTAACATATACAGTGTATCATTTTCCTGAGAATAAATAAAAGATATTTTTCATAGATAAATTTTTGTTTCTATAAATAATAACTAACGGCAAAGAAATTATTGTATCACTAAGATAAAAAGCATCAGAAGTTCACAAAATAATACAAAATGTTCAAGCATATATATATTTTTTTGAGTATTTGAAACAAAACCAAGCTACATGTACGAGGGTTGATCCAAAAGTAATGTCACAATGTCCATCATATCTTTTATATTTGGCGTCATATTATCAAATACAATACACCAAAAAGTGCACAAATATAAATATAATTAACAGTGAAATTTTGATTTAATAATGTTTATTTGAATTTATTTTATAGATGTGTAAAACATAGAGCATAGGGGGTGTCGCCGCGTAACAACGGAACGTCACGTTTTAAAGTGTATTTTTTCTTAAAACGAAAAAACACAAACACATTAAAAAGATTCTTAAAAAGCACCTAATCTCCCAATTTTTTTTTTTTGAAGACACAATTCTCGTCATTTTCTAGTCTTTAATTGAAAATTAAATGACGGCATTGGTATTTGTGATCATAAACATTGTTGTTTTACTCTGTTGAATTGAACAAAGGGATTGTCGAAATTTGGGGAAAAAAAACGGCTCGACGATTTGTAAAACATTTTTGCTTCAAAATATGGGAATCACCACTACATATAGCGACAGTTATCTTAATTTATTAGACTCACAGAATAAAGAATGCAAATAAGAGATTTCTTTATAGATGGTTTCAGCCATTTTGGGAGGATGATTGGTCACTGAATGATTAGCAGAGGACAAGAAGACCGAAAGATAGGAGATCGGACGGAAACGTTCAATGGTGTCTGACGTTGTCAAAAAAGACAGACCGTATAGAGTGACATGTGAATTTTTAAGTTTTTCTTATGCTACTGTTCAAAAAATTTTGACAGAGGCCTTAGGTATGAAAAGAGTGGGTGTATAATGGTACCAAGAATTCTTAAAGAAAGTAGAATTTGTGAAAGTGTTTGCGAATCACAAATATTTTTTAATGAAACGAAGGGGAAACGCTTAAAAATATGACGGTGTGTATCCGTCATATGAAGTTATATTTCGGTGCGGCGACTACCATAAACGCGCATTGTTTAAAATCCGATATTTTGTATAGTATACATCACATTCCTTTGAATTTTTCAGGTCTGATTTGAAATAAGTAAAGCTTCGATCATGTTTAATTTTGTTGCTTTACGTCGATTTACAGCAATTTTATCAAAGTTGTGACATTACTTTTCGATCAACCCTCGTTTTTAAATTTACGATAAAATTATCACATATGACTTCTTCAACTCATTATCTAGTAATTTAAAGTCTGATAAGATCCCTAAAAATTATCACTTCTCAAATTATAATCACTTAATTTCTTATCCATGTAAACCAATTAATTGACCTGACTAGAATACTGTCAACATGCGTGGTTGTTTGTACTTAGGTGATTACATTGTACATAGTTATTACCCTATTAAAGACACAAACGTCTCAAAATGAGTCAAAAATGTCGATCAAAATAATTAAAACAAATATTGCATTATTTAAAACTAAACCTCAAGAGTTCTTAGTAGAATTCCTAGCAGCATAACTGTTTTATTCCGTCGTCGTTCTTAGAGAGTTATTTTATTCAACTTCAATATTCCAACACAAAATGTGTCCATAAATATTTAATTAATGTGTAGTTTTTCCTCTAGCATTATCCTATTTGAAGATACATAGCAATATCAAAGTACTTGAAGTGATAAAAGATTATTATGAAATCCGAAGGTAAAAGAGTGACGAAACTCGAACAATTTCAATCGCGACAAATGCAAAAACACCCCCCTGGAACCACCAGAGGGTGACAAAGTACCTTAAAGGAGAAAATGTCTCCTATCGATCAGTTACATCAATCATATATACCACACACACACACAACCTCACAAAACACACACATACACCCTCGCACACCCTCACTATGGTGTAAGTTCTTCAGAAATTATTAATTGAAAATGATCTGCACAGTCATAGTGATCATTCATTAAAATAGTCATACATTATACCTAATCATTACATTAAGTAAATATTACTCTTGAATTAAAATACGGTGATTTACCGTTAGTTTCAGGTTTTCAAGAAAGTGTTAAATATTTAAGTGTGGGAGGACTCTAGTCAATACACGAAAGAGCGTTTCCTGTAAAAATATCAAGAGATCGAATTGAGAAATAATCAACATCAAAGTCATTTACTTTTCTTGCCTCTTCTCAACTAATTAACCAAATCTATTTTCGTATTCAATGAAAGCGACTATTGCATTTTCAACATGGGTCTTTACATAATGTACACTGTAGATGGGTTACGCAATGAGAGTAATCTTTTATGAGCTTCATAGATTTATGAATTATTGCGGAAGAACATTAATGTTGGATATACTTCTCTAGTTTTTCAACTTTATTTTTTCTGAGTTTTTATTTAAAATATTTTGTTGATTCTTAGGGTGAGCAGAAGAGAATATAATTATTGAATCAATGTACGATTGAAAATAAAGTTGGTTATGTAATAAAACGAAGATGGTGCATATTTCTTATTTAAAAATTCTTTTTCATAGGTTTACAATTCCATGTTTTCTATTCACGTGGAATCAATAAATAGATATTGTATGGAATTCCCAGCAATAGTGATAATTGTTTACAAAGACAAAACATCCCGAGATCATGAATGCTAAACCCCCCAGTTTTCTGTGTAGCAACGGAGTCAATGCACACTTTAATTTCGAGCTCATAAACAGTCCTTTCATCTAATTAACCACAGTGGTGTTTATAAATTTTAAAGAATAATTTATGAAATAATCTTAAAAATAAATCTATCTTCTTTTTAACTCTACTAGAAACTGGTGGTACCGGAGAGATACATGTATATCGGTTTTTTCTTCGTCTACATGTTTAGCAGTCTGTCATTCTGTCTGTCTGTCAGTTTGTCCGATTTGGTCCTCCTTTTTCCGATATGTTTGCAAATATTGAGCTGATTTTATTTTTTTTTTTTGAGTGTTTCTTGATCATCATGAGTTACCGATCACGTCTGTATATCGTTTTGATTTGATTATTTTAAAGAAATTCTGATCGAGTTTTAATCAATCTTCAAACGCTTCCAGAGTAGAACTGATTTTGTGTAACGTAAATTTACTTTAATAACGATTGTGCATCTTTGTTGGGAAACTATTAATGCTAAACAGAGGATGTCAAAAGTCTTGTACGTGGAAAAAAAAACATTGTGGACTTCAAATCGACATTTCGAAATGTGGACGACATATTGTCAATTGATAATTTTTATTTCCAATCTTATGTCTATTCGATATATATCCCGGTGAGCTGTGAATAAAAGATACCACAGAGTCTGACACATCTGTTTCATATTTAGATATTTTTCTTGAAAAGGATGTTAATGGATACATGTATATAACAACCAAGCATGATTACAACCGAGATAACTTTGGCTCTTCGGTTGTCTACTTATATTCCATTCGATAAGTTAATGACAAAGTTTGCATTTTGTTTAGTGCAATGCCTTTTTGAAGGAATTATGGCGTTTTTAATTTTTGACTGGAACCAACTTACACTTCTTGTTTATGGACTAGTATTGTTAAAGTTCATAATGTAACACTTACAGAATGCTTGCTGACTAAGTAGTGAAATATTGAACCATAATGACACAAGATCAAACAATAATAAACATTTATTACATGTATAATCTTACATGCAAATTATTTTACCCGTTCCTAAGGCTGAAACTTATAACGTAACAGGAAGACCATAATCAATACAATAGCAATATGTAGTGGTATCCAACACTGCCGTTCTTTAAAATGTTAAAGTGCTGACTCTTACTCTGTTGCATAAATGACCATTATTTCCATATTCCGTTAGAAATTCTATATTTTTTATTTCAATAAAGTTAACGTATGTCTAAGGATACGTTCCTGTACAAAATTCCATAATTACTTTGAAAAATTTATCATTAGAGTGAAGAAAAAGTACTCTCTACCAACATGTCTCTTATAGTCAAATATACTTTTAAAAGAATTCAAAGTGAATTTTTATCAAATTTTTTCTCCCTCTTTCTTATTTTTTAGTAAAATCTTGGAACCTTATGTTTTCTTTTCCTTTTTTTAAAATCTGAAGTTACATTGTGGTACATCTTTACGTAAAGGTTATACAATAAAAGTTGAACTCCAATTCATTTTTTTTTCAGGATTTCGTGAATATTTACGTTTAGAATTAAAACAAGAAGAGGACCTTAGAATATTTTTAGTTTTTGATACCGAATCTTGTTCTCAGTACAGTAATGGTGAACAATAAAAATACAAGCAATTATTCTGTAAAAAAAAGTACATTCTTAAAATATATCTTTTTTTTTTAAAGAATTTTGGGTATATAAGAAAAATAAATAGGGATACAAGGTCACAGTTAACACTATGATGTTTTGAATATAGATATGTCCCGTTATTTTAGTACATGTAAATCACAACTGACCTCAAGTTGTGATGGATTCTTTAAATTAGAATTTACAAACCAAAATAAATGATATTTTGGAAGACCTCCTGTGTACCAAGAAACAACAAGATTTGTAAAAAATAATGTTCAATCATATTCGTACTCAAATCCTTCCATTCGAAACAAAGCTTAATATACACTTTTGGTCACCTACAATATCTAAAACACATATTTCTTCAAAATACTACATTGTAAAACAATTTACGAAAGTAAACATATATTTGCCGTTTACCAAGTAAATCAATCAGAGCGTCAATATATACATTCTCGCTATATTGCTAACAGTTTTACATAGAATATTGCTCTCTAAAGCTAACACCAAAAATACTGTAAAGTGTAAAAACTTACTGCGCTGTGGCTTTTTACACAAGATAAACATACTCTCAGCCCCCAGGTCTATCTCTTAACGCGGCTATAGACATCCTTGAATCCCAAGATTACTCAGCAGGGGAAACAGAACACACCCAAGTTCACACAGCATGGGTTATATAAAAGACACACCCAAGATCACTAAGCATGGGTAAACTATAACTCCCAGCGTCCAGAACTCATCTGACGAACACTAGCCAACACCCAGTATAAATAACTGATCAAACTAATCAAACGGGTTCGACGAGTATACGTTGATAAAAATAGAACAAGTTCAACTCAGTGACCAATAGTGCGTAAATGAAATAAACGATAACTCCTAATGCCCAAATAAAGATAACTCTGACCAATACCTGTACAATACGCTAATATTAAACATTGACACAGTGTCATTTGTGACAATGTATATATTTTGCAGTATTGGGGTAATTTAAAAATTTCAGCTGTGCAAGGGTAAATCAAGTTAAATTTTTAAATTTATTTTATAAATATTTTACCAACCAATACCAATTGTATTATCTTAAAGTTGCCGCAAATACCTTACTATTTGTAGAGGTTTAGTATCAATGCTTATTTTGATTCATGGAGTATATTTCGTTGCCTAAAACACACTTACATCACCATTCATTGTAGTTGCAAACGAATATATTCATATATGACAATATTGGTTAACCAGAAAAATGAATGGAGAAAAAATATGAATAAAACTAGCAAAAAGTCACTGAATCAAACGTTCTCTCCTCTTAAATACATATAAATGGCACTTCATGATCAATTAAAGCTGACATGAATTCATAAAAACGCAACATTTTCATCTATGTACGACTTGTTTCATACCTACGATAGCCGTATTCCGCCATATTTCTTTCAGATACCTTGTCTCATTGTAACGATGTATACCCCAATGCGCTCGTTACAGTTGAATGATTTTTTGGTTTGGGTATCGACTTGTGCACATCTCCGATGGTAAAGCATATGAGAACACATAAGGAGATCAAGACATTTCAAAACCACAATAAACAAAATAATAATCATATTTCTGAATAATTATTGATTTGAATCAAAAGAAAAAAATGCAAAATTGGTGAGCAATTTAGATGCACGAGTACGTATTTTTACAGTGCGCCAATTTATGCAGAATAAACTTGAAATAAAAAGCAGTAAAATCTGCAAACACATTTTGAAATTATTATCATTTGAATGGCACAAAACAACCAACGTCTTTGATTTGCAGCCTCTATGCAATTGGTGCATATCGAGAAAACGCCTCGAACGCTGTAAACGTACCCATACCTGGTAATAAGGTTACTGCATCGGTTCGAAGATGTGCACAAGTCAAGTGATATACACCCTGAATTCCATTTATTGAAATATGCATCACAAAAAAGAAATAAACTCCATAAAAGCTCAATAGTAAACACATTGTCATTACTCCGTACAGACAAGCACGTCGATACACCTAGTCCGTGCTGATCAGATTTTGGTCAGGGAAAATATCACAAGTGGAAAGAGAAGTTATTTGGTATTTGCGCGGCTGAAGGGGGGGGGGGGGGGGTATTATAACTGCTGTTCAGAAGCTATAATTGTGAATTGTCTATCTACATGTAGTTCTAATATACATTCTATACAAAGTCATTTTTATCGTCTGCAGTTGGTTTGCGTCGCAAAATTCTTTTGTCATTTATAACTGATTATTGTAGTACTAATCTAAAATCTAAACCAAGTAATTTGATGTACGGTAATTATTTACTTCAAATCTTAAAAGCAGTTAACCAGAATACAATTTTTTTTATGTGTACATAGATCTATACGTTCTTTAACACACAAATACACGAAGAAATGTCATCCCCTATTCAGATTGACATTTAGGCATTTGATTTTTTAGGCGGGGGGGGGGGGAGCCTGCAAAAATAATTGACATGACCGTTATCTAAATATTCTAGGAAGACAGACATCTCTGCCGAATTCAATTTTGATTTTTTTTTTTAAATGTGTCACTCCAACCACGAAGTATGTGCATTTTGAGGTATGTATAAATGTTTATAATTATGGTGTTATAGAGAGACTTTCGAGATTTCAGTATCCCTGCCTGATAGTCTAGCTATTTTTTTTATATATAAAAATAATTTCTGTAGGAGTATTTGGGACATAATTTTAAAAGCTAGGGTAGGGAGTCTTGACACTGGTTGAATACGGATAATTTTTATTTACTCTTTTGTATATTGAACTAACTCTCTCTCTCTCTTTCTCTCCCTCTCTCTCTCCTCTGTAACCATCCCTTAGGGCAATAATAGGTATAAGATCCTACGCACTTTGTGCTGTCCATTTATTAAGCCTTAGGACAGATCAAGGGGTTTTTTTCAGGCGGGATGTCGAAACTTCATAAATTGAATAATAATTTTAATTTGGACGAGAAGTTAACCCAAACGGCCAAATTGAAAGAGAAACTAGAGGTATTGTGAGCAATGAGCTCACTAAATGATATCCCCGCCTCCCATATGGTTATAATGGCAAAGTCCATATTTTGCTGTTGTCGCTAAACCCAAAATACGTGTCGGATCAAAAAGTAAAATAGGAGGTGCACAATGGTAATATGTAATAAACCTATAAGATTCTTTGATAGTTTTATTTAATTTCACTAAGTGGTATAAGAGGATTTGCGGATAAGAGATGGGTACCCCAAAGCGTAACAGACCGACGGACGGACATAACTATTACTATATACCCTCCCACTTTTCAAGCAGGAGATATAATAAACGTGAAATATACATCACAGGAATGGGTACATCGGGAACTTTCTCAAATACCTTCTCAAATGCATTGGCGTCGGAAGCAAATTGAAAGTGGAGGGGGGGGGGGTCTAAGTGCAAATAAATTTTTTTTATACATTCAAAAAATCTGACAAGCTTAAAAAAAGGGGGAAATGTCCTTTTCCTGAACACGAATACCCTATTTCGTGTGGGGAAAAGGGGGGAGGTAGGTTCGAACTTCAGTAACAAAATTTTTCTCCAAACACCAACACTTTCCTCTTTTTTAACCTATACTGCGACTTGCTGTGAAAAGCGCGGGGGGGGGGGGGAGGGGGAGGCTAAACCTACGCAGCAATATTCAATGTCTATACTAAGTATATATTTGTAAAAAAGCCACCCCCCCCCCGGTTCCGACACTTATATGCTGAACCTGGACAACAGACAATGGAATTTTTATAAAGGTAATTGTAGGTAGAATGCGGAAATCCTCACGTGGGGGGGGGGGGGGGGGGGGGGTTGTTGTTCCTCTCTCTTTTTATCTGTTTTTTTTTTCTAGTAATCATTAATTATTACCACAGAATCAAACTTGTTTATTATTATACCCCTCGCAACAAGTTGCGTGAGGTATAATGTTTTGGACCCATCAGTCAGCCCCCCCCTTTTTTTTTTGGTCAGCGCAACTTCTTATAAACTAATGCACAGAGTTTTGTCGAACTTTCGAGATATTTATAGGAGTCAATGTGTCTGGATTTGCACATCACCAGGAAATTCCGAAATCTTTATTTTTTCGGGAATTTCCGCACTTTTACATTTAGATGTTGGCCATATCTTGAATATAAAGATGAGCAGTTTGTCAGCGCAATTCTTCATAAACCGCTGCACACAATTTCGTCAAACTTTACAGATATTTAGGACACAATGTGCATAGATGTGCATATAACAAGGAAATTACGATTCCTTAATTTTTTGCTGGGAATTTCAGCACTTCGACTTTTGGGTGTGCGTGGGGTATGTTTTCATTCATTGTGCATAAAATTATAAATAACTTTAAATCAAATCATATTAGGTCTAATAAAGCCCATACACAGTATTTATTTGATAATAATTGATCATAAAGAAATGCAATCTGTTTCCGACGTTTTTCTTAAATTATTTTTATGAGTGTGTTAATATGCATGTTTTATTACACCCCCCTCCTATCACAGGAAAATATCTTCAAAAGGTGAATGATTCGTAATAATGCATGCTTTATTATAAATTTAATGAATTTAAACCATGTAATCATAAATTCTATTTGCAACATTTACAGACAAGAGTAATGTTTAGTTTTGAAAAAATTACTTGCATTTTTTTTCAATCAACCCCACTGAGCTTTCAACCTTTGATATTTTCCCTGACCAAATAAAATGATCGGCATGGACCACGTGTGTCCAAGCATCTTTTACTGTTGAGTTAGCAATGGATTACATGACTTCTGAGATGCATTTTTCAATAAAAGTAAAATAGGATAATTCTTTCGACACGTGCACATCCCTGTAACGATAGCAGTATATTCAGGTAAATGTTTTATCACTGCGTTTGACGCGTTTTCTCGACCTTCATGGATTTTTGCTGTACATGAATGTATTCCGTGTTAGTGTATTTTCTATATTGCAGCAAATGAATTCAAAAATAATTTAATTCTCGGTATAGTTCTATTTTTTTGTCGAATTCTTACTTTTCAAACATGTATTTGGTCAGTTTATTCAGTTTATGGACTTCTAAAAACTATGCTATCGGAGATGTGTACATGTCGACAGCCAGGCTAGAAAATCACTCAAGTGAAACAATTCTACAAGGCTATATATAGCAGGTACAGGTGGCCAAAAATCTTCGATTAAATATGGCGGAATCGAAGAAATATGGCGGACAAGGGCGTACAGGAATGTAGTAAGTCGTACAAAGATGAAAACTGATGCCTTTTTAAGAGTTCATGTCAGCTTTAATTATGTAAAAGACATTTTACTTTGTAAAAATATTACTTCACCTGCCTCTTACTGAATATAAAGAATATACAGCTTTACAAAATGACATCACATCGATCAGTGCATCGCAGTCACTGACTTGTTTCATGTGAGGTTCTACTAAGTACCAAGGCAGGCATTAACTATCATTTATTCGTGTTTCGGTTGGCTTGTTTCGTGACGATTGATGAGCCTCTTGCTTTCTCTAGTGTTTAGTTTTGAAATGTCCCATCTGCCTGCGAGTGGGGCCGGTCGGCGTGGTGATGGTGATGGGTGGGTGGGGCGCTTGTTCCTCCTTGGCGTACCTGATCCTACCTCTTAAGTTTCTAAGGATCTCCGTTGGTGCCTTTTCATAGTTTTGTATTGTTTGTGTTTGTTTTAGATCGACTGATATTCTCTATCATCACTCTTTTGATTTGAATAATATTTGTTGACCACGTGCATGAATTCTGCCAATTACAGCCAAGCATGTGATATGCTTAATAATAATCTGTGTTTTGTTACACTTTCTCAGTGCATTCTCACAGTGTCTTCTGGCAAAAAAGTTGCGTATTTTTGATTATTTAAAGGAATTGCTAGCCCAATTTCTAGCTTAATTGCAGAAAATATCTATCAAAACGCTAGGTTTGAACGAATTTTGGAAAAGATGGATTTTATTTTAAAATTCTCTGTATATAATCACAAACGTTATTCACCACTTAACATTTCATTTTAAATAAAAAAATATAGTTTTTACAATGTGTATGTGCAAAAATTCTTTATGGTTTCTTTTCGTTCAGAATACTAACATTAGCTACGGATTTTTGATTGGTATTGATGACAACGACGAAAGAAACTAGAAGTACTGTGAGCAATGAGCTCACTAAATGATACCCCGCCTCCCACATGCATATAATTGCTGTATCCATGTTTGCTATGGGAAACCCAAAATATGTGTCGGATCAAAAAGTAAAATAGGAGGTGCACAATGGCAATATGAAGATTCTGTGAAAGTTTCATCAAATTTCATTCAGTGGTATGAGAGGAGTTGCGGATAAGAGATGGGAACCCCAAAGCGTAACAGACGGACGTACAGCTAGACGGACGGACAGCTAAACAGACAGACGGACATAACGATTACTATATACCCTCCCGCTTTTCAAGCGGGGGGTATAATAACTCTTTGTCAAAACTATAGTTATTTCTTAAGGTGTAAATGAAGAGATAGCATGGTGTAGCAATTATCACCCTTTATAAAAGTGTTTAATCATCTAATGAACATTTTTATCACTCGGATATTTAACTTTCATTGTGACCAAAATCAATATTTGTTTACAGATGCGGTTGAATTATATGGTATTTCGATGAAATAACGTTGATTGCTGGTGGTCTTTAAATATTATTTAATTTCCACGCTGCATTTTTCATCTCACATCAAAGGAAAGAATTTATAAAGAGCAATTATGTTATTCAGAGAAACGAGGGATAATATTAATGACGCATTTATGCATTCTGAACTAGAGGTACAGTGAGCTCTGAGCTCACTAAATGATACCCTCGCCTTCTATATGGTTATAATGGCAAAGTCTACGGGAGACCCGAAATAAGTGTCAGATGAGGTGTACAATTGCATAATGTAATAAAGAATCTGTGAAATTATTATTTAATTTTTTTTTCACTGGTTTAGGAGGAGTTGCGGATAAGTGATGGGTATCTTTGAATATAATAGAAAAAAATGGCAGTGTCAATGTTTTGTTCTGGGAAATCCGAAATATGTGTCCGATCAAAAAGTAAAATAGGAGCAGTGCAATGGCACCATGTAACAAAGGATCTGCAAAAGGTCTCAGTAAATTTCATTACGTGGTATAAGAGAAGTGGGGGATAAGAGATGGATACCCCAAAGCGTAACAGCCTGACGGATCACTAGAAATATACCCCACCCCCCCTTTCAAGCGGGGATATAAAAATTCGTTGGGTGGTCTTACAGAAATTTCTTGAATTTCTATTTCTTTTCCCAGAGGATATTTGTTTGTTTTTAATCAATCCATTTCTCATGGACACTTTTTCTTAAAACTCGGACTGATTGTTTTCTTATATTTCATTTAGATTGGCTTTTTTGTTTTTAAACAACATTGTATTATTTTTTCGCGCTTTAAGCGAGGCATTATGTTGCATGGAAAAGTTTGCAAGCAATGCGGAAAAACTGACTGTATAAACTGCTCTATGTTCTTTACTTTATTTCGGAAATAAGCATAAGCCAACTGAAATTGGTATCATTCTTGTTCTCATCAAATTGTACCCTAATCGTAAAAGTTATGTTTGTAACGGATAATACATAAAACGGATATGAGAAATTGAAATTGTTGAATGATTTATTTTACTACTGAGCTGATAATTTTTTTGATGACGTTCGTGATTCATTGGAGAATAATGTCCGCGGCATTTCCTTGATCTCGGTAATAATTGTAGTAGAGTTAAGAAAAAACGTCCACGTTTTCCTGAATGCTGCAGAATAACCTCCGAGGTAGAGAGATGTTGTTTGATTGATTAATTGATTGTTTAACGTCACTCTCGAGAATTTTTCACTCCTATGGAGACGGCACCGTATGCCGTTGAAGGGCTTCAAATTTTGACCTTTACTCGGCACTCAAGGCCATTGAGCAGTGAGGAATCTTTATCGTGCCAACACCTGCCGCTGACACAAGGCCTTGGTTTTTAAGCTCTCATCCGAAGGACCAGCAACTTTCACTTCCTAGTGCCGAACGGATGGCGAAGGAACAGTTTTTTTATCTACTTAGTCGCAGCCGAGATTCAAACTCACTACCTCCCGATCACGGAGCGAGCGCTCTACCGACTGAGCTACCGTGAACGGTGAAATGTTGCTTGAAAGATGAAAGCTTAGGCGCTAGCCAAGGCTTTTATATTTCAAACAATATTTCGAGACAAGGTTATTCTGCATCATTCACGACAACAAGGATTTTATTTCTATCCAACTAGCGACTCTAAATTACGACTGATTGTTTTTCTATATAGAGAAACGAATTAGGTCACCATGTTGCAATAACGCTGATCCATTTAGCACCAGTTTGTAAATTTCATTGTTTACCAGTGTATAGAATGCAGACGATTTGAGCTTTCGCCTAAATAATATTAGCGTTTTCTTAATTATGAATCTGTTTGTATCGTATATTGATTAATCTTTATGAATATACAAAAACAAAATCAGTTTCCTATTTACTGCTTTATCACTAAAATCACGATCACGGAGTTTAGATATGGCGTATTGATGTCCGTGGAACAGCCCCGTTTAGCTCTGGAAACCTGTACATTCATCAACCACTTTCTGCAATATACAGTGTTAAGACTGCAAAAGACTGACACATCGATGTGGTCTAAATAAGTATAACATTACTAAATCAAATATTTATTTCAACTGCACAAGTTTATGTGTTTCTGATCTGATAATAATGTTTGATGACGTTTGTTATTTATTGGAGAATGATGTCCGCGGCATTTCTTTGATCTCGGCAATAATCGTGGTAGCATATTAGATAAAAAAAAATAGAAATCCTATTTTGAGACAATTGTATCTACACTCTGGTAATTGAGGAAAATCGAAATTCTGAAATGCATGCACATTTAATAAAAATAATTGGACTTTGATAAAAAGAAAATAAGAGATTTTTTTGTTTAACACAAAATGTGTGGACCCGACCACCCCCACCACCCCCTGTAAAAATCCATTTTTTGACGTTGCGCTTCAATGTTTTTATATTAATATATTTTTTTATTTTTGTATTTAATAAAGCAATTAATACATTAAACATTTTAATTCCCCGGATAGAATGTTACATTTATTTTTACCTATTTAATTATTTTCTCTAGATTTTTTTTTAAAGTCCATTGATAAATATAAATTGGGAAAATATATCAGTCAATGCGTAAAAGAAAAAAGAGAAGATAATAATTGTTATTGCAATTGTAATTGAAAAAAAAGAGGAGAGAAGAAAAAAAGAAAAAGAACTTGTCTTTGACAAATTGTATAATTTCATTATCTCAAAATACAGTACAAGAATATGTACCTGCCCTCATTCAATTATTTGATTTCCATTATCTCGATTTACATGTTCCTTTTAATTATTCAAAATTCACATCATAGTTATTGATTTTCTTAATTGGGCATGAAAAAATTCAATGTACATCATCTTGTATATCATTTTAAAGAATTAAATTAAATAGATGCAGCTGCCCATTGATGTGTAGATGTATGAAGCCATAGTGATCAAAGTAAGAAAATTACACGCTTGCATTTGAAAAAAAATACAATAAGTATTTATATCAGTTTCTTTGAATTTTGAAATTTAAAAAAGAGTATTTAGGCGGACTTCAATACTGTCTCATTGTCTTGCATGAATGATTAAAATATCACACTTTTATGAACGACACTAAATTCAATTTACTTCTAGGGTGTCTAAAACCAAGCACACACAAACGTCTTTAAGCGACACGACTTTAATGATACAAAGTCTTGCTATACAGTGAGCACCTTTGGGGAATGTTTATTTGGGTAGAACTTATCTGACAATCAGTATTTTAAATAATATATTTCACATGTGGGTTCAGCATAGGTCATACAGTTACATTGCTCTCGTTTCATAAAGGAAAAAACATTGAACTTTTTATACAATGTTTATATTTTAGGTACCAGCCTAATTTTGTGCAAACTTCCTATTACTGTATAAATATAACATAATGCGTCTTTTGTCATTCGCACAATTTTGCACAACGTTAGGCTCGTAGTAAACAAAAGCTTAGAAATAATGACCATTCTCGATTTACTATAGAAAATCACAAAATTAATGTCGACTGACCCCTACCACATTGTATGGCTTTGCTCTTTGTATATTCATGACTTTCAGTGGTAAAATTTGTTGAATTGTATAGTTTGGATATCAATTAATGATTTGAGATGATTTTTTTTTGTTTTACTTGATTCTTTACTTTTTCACATTTTACCGGGGCCCGTAAGTGCACTTGTTCTTTCAGCTGTGCAAGGGTAAACCAAGTTAAATGCTAAGTTCATTTTATAAATATTTTACAAACAATTGTATTTTGTTAAAATGTGCCGCAAATGCCTTATTATTTGCTGCAAATACCTTACTATTTGTATACTTTTAGCATTAATGCTTATTTTAATTTCTTGAGTGTATTCCCTTGCACAAAGACCCTAACATTACCATTCATTGTAGTTGCAAACAAATATAGACGACAATATTGGTTAACCAGAAAAATGAATGGTTAAAATATGAATAAAACTGGCAAAAAGACACTGAATCAAAGTTTCTCCCCTCTTAAATATATATAAATGCCATTTCATGATCAATTCTTTATATAAGAGACATTTTACCTCGTTTAACGTAGCTACGGATAGCGATCACGTGACATTGCATGTGAATTCTAAATTAAGAATTTTTCGGTTGGCTTATTCCGGAAATGCGCATACACTCACGTGCCAAAGGTATGTCAATTTTTTCACAAGATGGCCGCCATAGTTTTTGTTTACTACTTGAATAAAAAATGATGCACTTACCTTATTTCTTCGTATTTTGACTTAATATTTTGTGATGAAGCCTTTGGATGCGATCACTTTCCGACATCATTTCGGTAGACTGGAGTAGAGAGACCTGAGGTAAGTTTTTGACAGATTGTTCCAAGCATACTGTAGTTCGTGTTTCAAGTCGTCGATGGTACGGATGTGGAAAATCTGACGTTTAACATGATTTTTCAAAACAAGCCAGACATTTTCAATTGGGTTTAAATCAGGGGATTGCGGGGGCCAAAAAAATGGTAGAATGCCATTCCTATGTTTCCAGTTTTCTGTCTCTCGTCGGCGATGAACAGGGCAATTGTCATCCATGAAATGCCAGGGTGAATTTGCAAAATATTTTACTATCACGGGCCATAAATGTTCATCTAACACACTAATGTACTTCTGCGAGTTCATATTACCATCAACAAATGCCAGTATTCCAGCTCCATGGTATGTTATTGTCCCCCACACCATTAACTTCAAGCAGTGTGAGGGCCCTTGTCCAAGATACCCCAGGCAATAGCCTCTCCATTTCTCCGATGTTTTCCTCCAAACTTTAACTTTACCATCTGGTTTTACAACTATCGTCATCTCATCACTAAAAATAACATTCTTCCATTGTTGGTCAACTTTCCAAGTTAATTTTCCCCAATAATACTGAAGTCGTTTCTTCCTGTTCACTTCACGGACCCCCAATTTTTTTGCCACAGTCCTTCTCCAGTATTGCTGACGATGAAGCTCGCGCTGAATAGTTCTCTTAGATACAGAATTTGGCACTGACCTGTTGTATTCATCGGTTATTTCCGTTAAAGTTTTTCTTCTGTCTTTTTTTACGATTCTAGAGAGAGCCGTGTGGTCGCGAACTGTCATGGATGGGGGTCGTCCACTTCGAGGTTTATTTTCAAAGTCAACCCGCTCACGAAATCGCTTTAAGAATCGACAAATTGTCGAGGAATTCAAATTTAGTAATTCAGCCACTTTAACCGCTTTTAATCCACTTTCTATTAGGGATATTACGGTCTTCTTTTCATCAATAGTAAGTTCTCGTCCCCTTCGTCCCATGATTGTTGTTTACATTGACAATGGAAAAATAGCAGAAGTTATGACTACTTCCGGTTTACAAAGGCATTACATTATATACGGCAGCTTAATGGTGACATAAATAAGTCAAAATTCGTGAATGAAAGTAAAATTTTATTGAAAAAAATTATTGATTTAATTGATTTACGGCGGCCATCTTGAAAAAATTGACATACTTTTGGCACGTGAGTGTAGTTCAATATGGCGGACTGCAAGTTGTAAACAACGTGCTCCGAGAAAAGTACACGGGAAACGTTATAGGAACGCTCAGCTGTAAAGGTAGATCAAGTAAATTAGAGCGAATGAGAGAATATAACATCTTAAGAAACAGAAAAAATTAAAACTTTTTATGAACTAAAATGTCTGTGTATCGCAAACGACCGACTAGCACCCCCTATTCCAAAGCAGACGACGCAGCTGGTTTGAATCTCATGATATGACATGGATGAAACCGAAAGAGGGACGAAGTTTGTTGAGATGAGGAACTTGAGAAATCAGTTTATATGCTCTCAGTCAAAGTGATAAAGGCAATCGTTTGTATCTTTTCCAAAAACATTGAAAGCGATGGTGACTCGGTACTTTATTGTATCAATACATTAGGCCTACATGTAAATGGGACTGATAGTACTGTACTATTTATGGATTTACCGACACTTTCCACGGGAAATCCCGGCCCCGAAAGGAATACGATGGAGAGGATTATTATCACTGTTGATATCAACTTAAAAGTATAGCTCTTGGTAAGTCATATCTATAGATATTTACATGACATACTTTCATAATAATAGGCCTATTTTAATTCAGCATTAAACTTCACATTAGTAAATTCAGAGAATGTAATATAGGGACTGTCATTCATTTGATGGGGGTGGGAGGGGGGGGGGGCAAATTTTATGGGTGTCAGATTATGTATTCACAGTGATGGACAGATAATTTATTTTTATTTCCAAGATCACTGGGGGCCTAATTTTTGTCAGATTGTACCTAAGATATTTTTCTATTCAAAAAATTCCACATTCATAATCATTTACGGTATTTCGATTCACCTTTAAAGTATTTACATTTTGACTTACAAAAATAATTTTGAGGATAAAACATGTTTGAAAATTAAATTAATTTATCAATAATCAGGTAAATTTTGTGTAAATTATAATTATTTTTGTTGCTCTGAGTGAGTGTTTCAGTTTGGTAAAATTTACAGCAGCCCTGCAGGGCAAGTTTAAAGGGCTGGCATGTTTAGTAGTCCAAACTCAATATTCAGTTGTCGCGGGCCAGCGGACTACCCTTAGTGTCGAACCCTGGACAGATTATTTTTGTTTTTCTTCACTGGTAAAAACTGTGTCAGTGTGGTAAACATTGAAACTGTTTACATGTTGTTTGCTGGTCTGATGAAATTGACAAATCTTTATATTAGTGCTGCTGTATAGTTAGAATATTGGCCAGGCAGTGGGGCATTTTAATTTAATGTTAGATTTACTGGTTAAAAAGTGATTTGCCAATCAACTAATATAATTAAATTTTGGTTTTGCTGGTATACATGTATATTTATTTGATCTATTTTTTTTCAGCCATCAAGATGGTACTTTCTGGTATAGGACCACCAACACATAGCAGACCAGGGGATCTTGATGTCAGCAAAATAGTGATAATGGTTAAGTCATCATTTAAATTTTTTTATGCCAAATTTAATAAGTGTAGAAAATTGGCAATTTACATGTATGAGGTGTAAACTTTTGCAAGTTATATATACATGTATGTAATATGTAATGGTTTGGGCCATGGATATATATCGTCCAGGGTAGCTCAGTCTGTATAGCACATGACTAGTGATGCAGGGGTCTCAGGTTTGATTCCCAGTCCATCCATACATTTTCTCTTTTCCTGTTACATATACGTGTTTTTTCACCGAAATTCTATATATAAGATATAGACATCGTGGGAAATATATTTTGACGATGACTGCAGATAATATTGTATTTGTTAAATTTTATAAATTACAGATAGATTCATCAGTACAGAGTACAAGGTACATGAATGTGAAGTCCAGACCATTCATGCTGATGATGATTCAACTACTGCAGATCGACGGCAGAATGACTTTCCATCCCTTCCAAAAAAGAGCAGGACAATTTAAGAATCGCTTGTTGAAAATAAAATAACATAGTCAATAGACTACTTTTCTTTGCAGCTTTATATTACCGGGTACATGTATCTCTTGATTGAGTGTTACATTTAAAGTGGAAACTAATCACTCCACATATAGATTTTTTTTTCCATTTTTCATATTTAATCTACCCTGTTTTATGTCTGGTGTGGTAATAGATCACTCCACATGCAGCCTTTCATGTTTAATGTACTATGTTATGTATTGTATATGTCAGTTGCAGTATTACACTGCTGTAGAGTGTAGATTATTCTTTTTTAAAAAAATGTATGCATAATTTAATGTCGACTTGTGATGTCGGGTTTAGTAATAGGCCAATCAACAGATATTCTCTATTATGCATAATTTACACTGTGAGTGTTTTTCAGGCTTTTTAATAAGCTGCTCCAGATATTCATGTAGAATCTTTTTTTTTTTTTTTTTAACTTTTTATATAAAATGTCCTGCATCAAGTGCTATGTCCCAGTGCAGCATTGTCATTTTGTTTTTAATTTTTAGGTATAGTTTATGTAATTTTATGTCTCAGGTCAAGGACGGTTTTAGACTAAGCCCATTTTAAGTTTTTTTTTCTCTGTTTAGCGTCCAACCTTCAATCAAAAACCTACCTACATGTACCTATTTGTAAAAAAAAATATGAACCAAAAAATAAAACACAGAATGTACGTGTATCATGTCTATAGTTGTAATAATAGTGTAAATCTGAGGATTTTATTTCATCAATCTGCTTTTCTGGTAGAAATATCTATTCTTCAGCAAAATCAAAATAATAAATGCCTAAAGTACACCACCTATGACATGTTTATTGTACATATTTGAGAAATTGACAGAACTCAAAGATTTCAACAAAAATAATCAAGGGTAGGGGTTCTGATTTTGTTTGATTGTCTGATACATGTAGGTGTCAAAAACCAAGGTGCGATTGGATGCCAAACAGAAAAAAAGACTTGGAATGGCCTAGTAAATGTTATTATCCTACCTGCTCATGGAATAAAATGACTTTTGATCAGTTTGAAAGAGTACTGATCATAGTTTTTCAATGATATTCTTATTATTCTATGAAATAGAAATTTGTGAATTTTGCAGTGCTATGTCAGATGGATTTCTTCATTCTGTATGACCAAAATGTATTTTCGGACAAAGTAGAATGCATTTGACATGTTAATAATTAGGGGGATTTTTGACATTGCAATGAAAACAATATGAGATGCATAAAAGGAGGGGATGTATTAGACCATTCTGTAACTTAATAGTTAATTACCTCTTAATGCAGCCGAGATTTCTGAGTGAGAAATAGTATTGGACATTTTTGTCATACAATATATTTTTTTTAGAAATCTACATGTATAAGAAAACAAAGAATTTGTTTGCATGAAAGTAATCAAAAGGGATCATGTTGAAGAATTTTTAAATGTGTTTTTTTAAATTACATTTTTGTTCAAGTATCTATTGTTGAAATATAAATTCATATTTTAATTTTGTTGAGGAACTTTTTATGGATAATTTCAATATTGGTTTAATTACATGTTTTATTGTGAGGGGAGAGGGGAGGTAACTCTTCAAGTTATTACTCTACATGTACTATTATTTCATAAAAATATTTTCTTTAGTCATTTATTAGCAATTGATTTTTACTTCTGATTTATTTCTTCAGTTGTTTTTCCCTAATTTGCTATGCATTTTTTTTAATAGCCACTTTAATCGTTATTCTTACCTTTACAACGGGAAACCAAAAGAGGGGGGGTAGTTGTGGACCATCTGGTACCTTTATTAGCCCTCAATGTGACCAAGATTTTTTGAGTGAAGAATAGTATTAGACAGATCTTTCATATAATGATAAAAAATAAAAATTCTATTGGACAGATTTTTTTTAGAATTTAATAAGTGTCAAATTTGTGTGCATGAAAATGGCCAAATTAGTCGAATTTCAAATGTTCTACATGGATTATTCTCTTAATTTATATATGTTCAGACAACCCATTGTTAAAATAAGTTAATAGTATCAATATTGTTTAAAAATAATTTTTAATATTGAATGCATATTGCACAGTAAATTTTTTATGGGTAATAATTATCTTGTATTATGATTTTTGGAGTGACTGGAAAGGGGAGGTAACTCATTACCCCCTGGTTCCGTAATTTACCCACAATGCCATGTTCATATTTTGACTAAGTGTTCATTAGACATCCCTTTACACCTTGTGAAAATTTCAACAAAATCTATTGACAGGTTTTTTTGGGGTCAGGTGTCCTTAGCTACCTTAAATATTACTTCATCCACTTTTACTGAATATGAAAAATATAAAGCTTTACAAAATGACATCACAACGATAAGTGCATCGCGGTCACTGACTTGTTTATAACTATTTATGTGGGGTTTAACTAGCTACCAAGACAGGCATTAATTATCATTTATAACACCCGCTTGAAAAGTAATCGTGCTGTCCGTCCGTCCGTCCTTTTGTTCGTCCGTCCGTCTTTGGGGGTACCCATCTCTTATCCGCAACTCCTCTTATACAGCTGAATGAAATTTGAAAATGAAACTTTCACAGAATCTTTATGACATTGTGCACCTCCTATTTTACTTTTTGATCCGACACACATTTTGGGTTTCTCATAGGAAACATAGACACTGCTATTATATTCATATGGGAAAGTATTGCTTGGTGAGCTGATTGCTCGCAATACCTCTAGTTTATTCGTGTTTTGGTTGGTTTCTTTTGTGACGATTGTTGGGCCTCTTTCTTTCTCTAGGGTTTAGTTTTAATGTGTTCCCCGTCTGCCTGACAGATGGTCAGTGCGAGTTCGGCCGTTTGGCGTGGTAGTTGTGTGTGAGGGTGTGTGTGTGTGTGTGTGTGTGTGTGTGTGTGTGAGAGAGAGAGAGAGAGAGAGAGGGGGTGTGTGTGGGGGGGAGGGTGCTTGCTCCTCCTTGGCGTACCAGATCTTACCTCTTGAGTTTCTCGGGGGATCTGTGTTGGTGTTCTATTTACAGTTTTGTGTACTTTGTGTTTGTTTTAGATCGACTGTTGTTCTTTATTATCATATAATTACTCTTTTGATTGAAATAATATTTGTTGACCACATGACTTCTGTCAATTACAGAAAAAACGTGTTATTTACTTAATAATACTCAATCTCTTGTTGCACTTTCTCCGTGCAAACTCACAGTGTCTTCTTGCAAAATCATACGTATTTTTGACTTACTTAATTGCAAGCTCAATTTTTACCTTAATTGCAGAAAGTGTTAGGTTTGAAATCAACGTTTTCCTTTCTTTCTTTTTTTTTTTTTAAAAAAAGATGGGTTTTTCTTTTTTGATTCCACGATATATTATATAATTTATAACTTTATTCACCACTTAATCATTTATTTTAATTCAAAAAATATTTTTACAAATGAGT
>NW_026930283.1:0-42450 GCF_032062105.1 Saccostrea cuccullata
TGACACTAGTGAAAGAAAAACTTCAAGAGTACTGTACAACTATATATTCAAGAAGTGGTGTAAATCAGATGTGGATACTTAAAAATTCTAAAGAACTTTTGGACAATTTGAAATCACAAGACTTTACAAAAATCAACAGCATAAAAACTTACGACTTTTCAACTTTATACACAACAATTCCCCACGACAAATTAAAATCCAGGCTTTTTGATATCATTGACAGCTGCTTCTTCAACAAAAATGGAACTCGTAAATTTACTTACCTCGTCATTGGTCATTTGAAAAATTATTTTGTTAAAACAGATTCTGATTGCACACATAAGTACTCTGAAGTTGGCATCAAGAAGATGCTTGAGTTTCTGATTGACAATATCTATGTGGTTTTTGGAGACCAGGTATTCCAGCAATCTATTGGAATTCCCATGGGTACAAATTGCGCTCCGTTATTAGCAGACTTATTTTTATATTCATATGAAGCAGAATTTATGCAAAATCTTTTACGTGAAAAGAAGAAAACACTTGCTGTGGCCTTCAGCTCGACATTTAGATATATCGACGACGTATTGTCAATTAATAATGATAATTTCCATTCATACGTCGACACGATATATCCTGGTGAGCTTGAGATAAAAGATACCACAGAGTCCGACACTTCTGCTTCATACTTGGATATTTTACTTGAAAAAGACACTAATGGTAATCTAACAACCAAGCTATATGATAAACGTGATGACTTTAATTTTTCTATCGTCAACTTCCCTTACTTATGCAGCAATATACCTTCATCACCTGCATATGGAGTACATGTATCTCAGTTAATTTGATATGCAAGAGCATGCTCTGCGTATGAATAGTTTCTAAAACGACGTAAATTATTGACAAGCAAGTTGATGAAACAAGAATATCAACAGTCTCGTTTAAAGTCATCATTTCGTAAATTCTATGGTCGATACAATGACCTTGTCAGCAAATACAATTTATCATTAAAGTTTAATATAAATTCTTATCAAACGTAAGCTAACAAATTTGACTACAAGGTCTTTTAGTGAAAAAATTGTTGACGTTTCTTTTGTTTTTTTAGTGACAATAAATAAGCTATCGGCGGGACAGTAAATAAAACCAGAAGTCTCTGTCGAGACTGTAGCTCTACTGGTATGTACTTATCAAAAACCATTGCACTATTTTATGTATCTTTGTGTAGTCTACTTGTGTGCCAACTTATTTTGAAATCAAACTAGAACTGTAGAAGAAGTAGCTTTTTAAGGAATTTCACAGAAAATTCTATTTTTAGTAACCATGGCAACACCGTTCATCGAAATCAAAAAACCGATGCACTATTCTATGTATCTTAGTGTAGTCTACTTGTGTGCCATGTTATATTGAAATCAGACCAAAACTGTAGAAGAAGTAGCGTTTTTAAGGAATTTCACAGAAAATTCTATTTTTAGTAACCATGGCAACATCGTTCATCGAAATTAAAAATCCATGCACTATTCTATGTATCTTTGTGTAGTCTACTAGTGTGCCAAGTTATATTGAAATCAGACCAAAACTGTGGAAGGAGTAGCATTTTAAAGGAATTTTACAGAAAATTCTATTTTTAGTAACCATGGCAACACCGTTCATCGAAATAAAAAAACTGATGCACTATTCTATGTATCTTAGTGTAGTCTACTTGTGTGCCAAAGTATATTGAAATCAGACCAAAACTGTGGAAGGAGTAGCATTTTAAAGGAATTTTACAGAAAATTCTATTTTTAGTAACCATGGCAACACCGTTCATCGAAATCAAAAATCCATGCACTATTCTACGTATCTTAGTGTAGTCTACTTGTGTGCCAAGTTATATTGAAATCAGACTAAAATTGTAGGAGGAGTAGCGTTTTGAAAAATTGTTTACAGACAGACGGACAGACAGACAGACAGACAGACGGACGGACGCATTACTATCGCATAAGCTCTTCTGGTCTCTGACCAGTAGAGCTAAAAATTGTGGCGTAATTTACCATTTATGATGAAATAAAATTTATGATGAAATGAAATATCTTGCAACATGGTCATGGTTTGTTTGGGGTGGGGTACAAAACTGGATATATAGTGGAAGTGCATTTTCTGTTTGTTATTCTAACTACCTCTGGGTATTAAGTAACCAAAGTAAGCATGCTAAGTGTAAAGTTATGATAAGTAATGGTGCCTCTTTCAAAAAAGTGAGTTTTATGGCCTCTGTTTTAAACAGGAAGCAAGTTCAATTGTTGGAAAGTTGTTACATGATACCCAGGTGACCTATAAAGCCTTGGGCCTCTTTTTTGTATACTGTGCTATTTATAGTAAGACAATCGATCATGATGCCTACTGTTTATAGCTAAGCCCGATTAAATATGTTTGTCATTAATTTATCATTCATTTTCTGATATGCAAAACATCTAGATAACTTAGTTCCTCGACCATTCTATAATTTTTTATCACAGCAAGAGACTCCAAAATACACTTACGTTTTCATCCTTAATAATTGACCCCTCTGAAGTTGACTAGTCTGCCAGTCATCTGCCGCTTCTTGCAGAATTACACATCCGACTAAAAGATGCTGAATACGAACCTAGATGTGAAAGAAGCATTGCTTTCCACAGTGTCTTAAAAAATTGTATGAAGATTTAGGATGAAAGACAAAAAATTATTTTTTTCGGCGAAGATGTATTTAATGTTTTATATTCATAAGTTTTTTTTTTATTGTCATACAAATTTTTATAGAAGCTCATGCCAACAAAAAAATTATAAAATGTAATGAAAAGAGAAATCTTACACAGCCTGTCTCTATAAGCTGCTTGGCACCTTCGTAGCATTTTCTTTTCAAGAGAGCAAAGAAGATCAATCCAAATAGACCAGAAGTATTAACGTTCAATTTTTCATCTGCAACCCAGTGTAAAAATTACTTATATTTCGTTCAACGATTTATTTTTCAACTCATTAAATTGCTATATTATGAAAATCTTGTTTGCAATACATTGCACATAAGCTGCTCAATGTTTAATGAAAAAAAAATCATTCAACTAGATTTGAGTATTTAGTGTTTGGATTCTAGACAAAGATTTAGACTTAGTGTTAGAGCTAAGGTTAGGGTTAAGCAACAAGGGTTAAGGTAATTATTTGGATTCTAGCATAAATAGTTATCGAAAAAAAAAATAAAATAAAATATGGCGGAATCAAAAATATATGACAGAAAAGGCAGATATGTAAGAAGTAGGTCGTACAAAGATTAACAAATGATGTTTGTAAAAATACGAACACTCCCCTCCCGTAAATAATTGAAATTTTCCAAATAAAACGAAACACAACTCTGTCAAACATTTTTCGGTCTTATCCAGAAAAAAAAATTTACCAAGATATTCATTATGGTTAATGTCTATACCCAATGTCATTTAGATACGTGCTTTTGATTGCATCCAGAGACATAACAATAGTTATGCTAAAAAATGATTTTTTTTAGCTCGGTTATATTGAATTCTCGAAATATCTTTTTCATGTATGATCTATGGAGCCTTTTTCGGTACCTTTTTTGTCTTTTGAATGTCCTTTCAATTTTGGCGCCGTATATGCATATCTTGTCTTCAATTCCAAATCCTTCCAAAGGCCCTTTTTGAAATCATTTGACATTTCCTACATGGATATAAATGTTTATTGGAGAGAAATTAATATGTCGGCCTTGTAAAAATTGACAAAAATCACTAGAAACTCAAATGATCGAAAAAAAATGTGAATAAAGATGATTGTTACATAGAACAGTAACTAAAGACATACACACCTTTTCAAAAATGTATTCGATTGACTTCTGGTTAAATGATGTTTTTATAATGTTCTTAGGTATTTTCCATTTTCCTATTTTCATCAAATACATCGACAGTGCATTTGGGTATACATCTGTTTTGCAACCCTGGTGAATATAACACTATATACTTGTAATAACTTTGCAAAATGCTTGTCTGACTGAGCAATTTATATAAAAGAACGTAAAAATGTGATCGCTTAATTTTTGTTGAAGTGGGGCTTACTATTTCATCACTTAACAAAACGAAGTTAGGCAGCAGTGGTTATTTAAAGGTAGTAGTGAAGTTCATATTAAAGGCATTCGAAATTAGAAACCAGAGACCAAGCCCCAGGATAATGAAACAGACTTAGATTTAAGTCAAATTTTTTATCAACTGTAAAATTTTAATTAATTATTAAATTGATCTAAAAATTTGCAAATAACACCATTTTCATGAATAAAAAATGAAACACATTTCAATTTTGATTTGTTTGCACTGCAAAAATCTTCAACATACTTATTAGCGTGTTAATTTTGACTTACGCTGAAGAAGTTTCATTATCCCGGGGCCTGATGAATTTCGACTTCAATCTCTGTTTTCCCATATAAGAGGGTTGAATAAATATTATTTTCATTTATAGAACTATTGGAAGCATCTTAAGATGGTTTAGATACAGGTTTCTTTACATTATAACCCCCAGGGTTGGGGTGTGGTCACAGTGAGGAATCAGTTTTCATGAGAATATATAGAAAAAAAATCCAGAGCAGATAATTTTGTTCGGTCAAATAAACAGTCATGTAAGCATCTGCAAGTAGTGAAGATGGTGACTTATTGCTACATGTATCTGTTTTTGTCCGTCGCGTTTTATGGTCCCTGGGGAAAAACACCACTAAAAGTAATGCAATCTTTAAAAATATTCTTCAGCCGATACTCCTGGACATCATGCAATCAAACTATTGGAACAAATGTTTACAGAATCAAGTATCCTACCATAATTGTGCGTAACGTTCATGGCCCCAGGTTCAAGATTTTATTTGAAATGTATTATTTTTTTGAAAATATTTTTCCCAGCACCTGGGCATTAAATAAACTAACCAAGTATGTATTTCGATACATTTTAGAAGAACATTTTCTCAGATTTAATGTATTTTAACTATTAAATCAATAGAGCCCAGCCCTAACAGCAGAACCCCTTACCCTGCGGCCATAAAATTCACAACTTTGGAAGCGGCGGCATTCTTGCTCATCATAACTATGTACTTAGTTTATTCAATTACCCGGAGCAGAGAAGAAATTTCAAAGAAATCATGTATTTAATTTCTTGGACCATGCGGTCCACGCAGTAAATATATAAGTTAAAGCGGATGCCCTGGGTAAATGTCAGGACACGCATGCGAGAGAATGCTAGAGAGTTGCTCCTAAGACAACTTGCTCATAGAATAATTCGCCTTAGTCGAATAAGAATATATGCAATTTCATAAGCAAATCTTGCTTTTAAATTTGCATTATTCATCGTATATATTTATAAGTGGATCTTAATATACAAACTAAACATTGATTCTATGGCACAAGCATTTTAAAAAGTAGGAAGAACTTGCAGTATATACTATTAGATAACTCAATATCTTGAATTTAAAACTTCATTCAACGACAAGTTCTAGCTTTTAAAATCGGCATACGTTTTGTGCATCAAGGCTCACAAAATAATTTGATACACAGCAATCTAAATACAGCTTGATATAGATGCCTATAGAAACGGTGTTCCATCTGTGTGTGTGTGTGTGTAGGTTGGGGATGGTGTTCGAAAATTTAAAAATCTGCGTACTACATGGCTATGCTTCAATTGTACCATCAGATCTATTTTCTAAAGATGGATTTCTTACGTATTCGTCCAGAATAGCTACAGATCTGTAGCCTTATGGCTTTATATATTTGTTATGATCAAAGACAAATAATTTAAAACCATGCTACAGGTCTGCAGCTAAGTCAAGAACAGATATCATGTTCCCAGTCAATATTGGTTTCATGTATCAAAATACCCCGACCTTTTTTCACTTAGAAGACTATAGGCTAACTATAGGCTAATCGGATAAAATTTAATAATTTTGCTATGAATGTACTATCAGTCAAAGTAGGCAGGTCATTGTGGAAATGTACATGCACGAACCTACGAAAATTTATTGAGCCTAAAAAAAATTCTCTAATTGAATTTTGAACACATGCATATGGTACACGTATTGCAGTCCTTTTTCTTAAGGACAGCAACTTGTTTTCATTATATAATCAATAGAGCCCCACTGTAACACCAGAACCCCTGACCCCGGAGCCATAAAATTCACAATTTCGATAGTGGCACTCTTGATTATCATAACTATGCACTTAGTTTATTTAATACCTGGGAACAGAGAAGAAATTTTTTTTAAAGAATTCATTCACTTTCACTATAAAATCTATAGAGCCCCGCCCTAACACCAGAACCCCTGACCCTGGGGCCATAAAATTAACAATTTTTGTATAGTCATTCTTGGTCATCATAACTATGTACTTAGGAGGTTTATTTAATACCCAGGAGCAGAGAAGAAATAATGCATTTTAACTATAAACTTATTTAGCCCGGTCCTAGCACTAGAACTCCTGATGAATTTCACAATTTTGGCAGAGGATTCAATGCTGATTCGACGCAGTTCAACCGGGTTCCAGACGATCTGACGAAAGAAATTACCTGTGCGAAATCTTGGATTTCTTTTCCACAAAGGCCGGTTGGATTTATCTATTTCGTTCTCAAAAAATTATAGTACCCACGTTTCAGAAAAAAAAAGATCAATGAACACAAACTACTACTGTTTACTGCATTGGAGAAAATGCTTTCGTACAACATATGTATATAGTTATATCCATTCTCTAAAATCTTCACAATGAATGATTTGACAACAGATTTCAGAATAGTTGTAGCTTTAAATTTAGATCCAGGGGTAGACCAATCTACTTGCAGAAAAGGCAATCGCATCACCTCGGGTCTTTTCGTCAGAGGTCAAACTCGAATGTATCGACATCATCATCGGATGTTAAAAATTTATACATTTCCTGTTCATAGTAAAAACGGACTAAGAAGTCCCTTCTATAGTATATTTTAGATAATATCATTACATTGAATAAAGTTAACACCATATCCCACAGAAAATAGTTCTATATACATCATCCATGCTTTATTTCAAAGTTTGTGAAAGGGGGGGGGGGGTGTCATGGCGTATAAATTAACAAAACATTTGTGCTCTCCTTCCTTAGATAAGGCCCGAGGAGTGGGACCGAGAAGTTGCGATTGGCAGAAAACCCACAATGGCCACATACATTATCCATTCTGTTAACAACTCTTCAGAATGCAGCAAAGGCATCGTTCTTTTAAAAGTTAAATGATTAAATATTTTTACAAGGTTCTCAAATAAAAAGACAAACACAAACAAGAGGCCCATGGGCCACATTGCTCACCTGAACAATTGGCTTGGAAAAAGCACACATCAGATCAGAACTGAAAGTTTACTGAGAATTGGGGCTTGAATTTTAACCCCCAGGGGATCATGATTTGAACAAAGCTTGAATCCACACTACCTAAAGATGATTCCCTTTACTAAGCACTGCTTTCAAGTACTAGAAAAGAAGATTTTAGAAGATTTCCCTAGATATTCATATGTAAAACTTTTATCGGCCATTTGGCCCCACTCTACCGCCGAGGGTCATGATTTGAACAAACTTGAATCTTCACTACCTGGGGATGATTCCACAGCACTTTCATCTTTCCTGTTTCAATGGTTCTTGAGAAGAAGATTTTTCTTATATATTCCTATCTTAAACTTTGATCGGCTATTTTGGCCCCAACATAAACCCGGTGGTCATGATTTAAGCAAACTTGAATCTACACTACCTGAGGATGATTTCAAATGAGTTTCATCTTTCCTGGCCCATTTGTCTTGAGATGATTTTCAAAGATTTTTCATATACATGTATATTCCTATGTAAAACTTTGATCAGCCATTTTGGCTCCATCCTACACCTTGGGGTCATGATTTGAACAAACTTGAATCTACACTACCTGAGGATTTCATATGATCATCTTTCTTGGCCCAGTGGTTCTTGAGAAGAAAATTTTTAAAAAGTTTTCCTATATATGTAAAACTTTGATCAGCCATTTTGGCCCCACCCTACATGTACCTCTGGGGGTCTAATTTGAATAAACTTGAATCTACACTACCTGAGGATGATTCCAAATGAGTTTCATCTTTTCTGGCCCAGTGGTTCTTATGAAGAAGATTTTTATAGGCCTAGATTTTTCCTACATATTCCTATGTAAAATTTTGATCGGCCATCGTGGCCCCGGGGTCATGATTTGAACAAAGAAGAAAGTTCACATTGGTTCAATTTTGGCCCTGTGAATTTCTGAAAATTAAGAACTACTCAATTTTTGTTGAAAATATGTTATATTTCACTTGGACCCTTGGTGACTTAATATCAAATAAAATTGACGTAGTTTTTTCTCTTGTCTATGTATTATGACGTCATGAATTTCGTCATTTTCCTCAAATCTTGAAAATTTCGTTAAAAATGCCCCAAAAATGAAGTTGTTTTTTCATATTTTGCATATCCCCCAACCTCTGATCTAAAATGTAGAATTATAAAATGAAAGAACTGTATCAGAAGATTTTAATCCATGAAAGAATTTTTGGATCGCAGGGTGGGCTCATTTTTATCATAAGTTGAAGATGCTCAATTTCACTTATTTCCTTAAAAAATCAAGAACATTGAAGGTTCTCAATGCCTGAGTTTCCAAGCCTGGACTCTTAGAGGAAATTTTTTTTATAGGAAATGAAAGCACTAAGTCTCTACTTTATGTTAATGATCGAAATAGAACGTAAGGACATGGTCGTTTAATTAGTTCATTGACAGGGCCATTTTATGGAGTACGTGAATCTACCTCTTTGAATCTACACTACCTGAGGATGATTCCACATGAGTTTCATTTTTCCTGGCACAGTGGTGCTTAAGAAGATTTTTAAAGATTTTTTTTCTATATACTTCTATGTAAAACTTTGATCGGCCATTGTGGCCCCGCCTTACGGGGGTCATGATTTGAACAAACGTGAGTCTACACTTAGTCTACCAGATCTCCAAGGACTCCGCAACATCTCCGTGAGGTCTTCCTGGAAGCGCAGTCTACTATCACTGCGTTTCTGCCGCGATCATGTGCGTCTTCACGGCGTTCGTACGGAGTTCCACAACGTTGTTGGAGATCCCACCGCGCTTCTTCGGCGATCACACTACGTTTCTACGGCGTTCTTATCAGACCGCGATCACACGGCGCGTACTTTGTGCATGCCCAAAGTAATCGCCGTCCCCTGGCGTTCTAGGAGACACTACGCGACCCTACAGCGTTCAGTAGATATCTCGTTGCGTTGTCACGGCGCTGTAGGAGACACTACTGCGATCACCTCTGCGTTTTGCATTTTTTGAGGACGCCGTGAGGACGCAGCCCCGGTGTGACAGGGGTTTAAGCAGTGCGATCTCGTGTTCTTCGTCGCCCGCGTGGTGCAGTGCTTAGAGCATCTCCTCTAGAGTCGCCAAGCAAGGAGTTATACCGAATCTTGGCCAAATGGGTTTCCATATAAGAATAAGGTATATAACGTTAGTTATCGAACTGTTCCTCTATTAATTACTTTAATTAGAAGTTCTCATTTTATTTCAGCAGGTTGATCTTTGACTCTTAAATTTAAGCGTTTACGAGGGTTGTCCAAAAAGTTCGTGGACAATGACGTTTTTGTTAAAATAAATGGTTCTATATGCATCTATTGTTTATTAAAATATTTTTCATGAAAAAATAAGTCAGAATGATTTTATGTTTATAGATGAAACTTAATATTTTTGTAAAAATCGGGGTCTTTAAATATCGAAGATTGTGCGCACGGACCAGTCTGACATTACGCTAATTTCATTATAACGTCAAACATTTGGATTTTGACTTAACACATGTTCATGGACACACACTACATTTCTTTTTTAAAGCGCAACGCACTTCGAAGTGCTAGCAATAATCTTTAAGTATAGATTGTAATTTATTTAATTTTTAAAATTCAGAACAATGCACTCAAATTTACGAGCGTCATCTAAATTAACAATTTGTATACCCAAACTTAACAGCCCAGTCCGACGCTGCGCTAGATTTATAATGTCATGAAAAAAAAATCTCCATTTACAGTTAATTATATGTGTTTTTAAATTCTTGTAGTGACACCGAATTTGTACACACTGTTGTAAAATCGTATATACGAATCTCAAATCGATACATTCAATAATTTCAATAATTTTGAGTTGTTTTAACAAATATTTTGTCTGTTACATCATTTCAACCGTTATAAAACTTAATTTTTTGACCGGACGCTGCCCCGTGCCGACAGACGACGTCACTTTTTCTGCTGAGTTTGATAGGTGCTTGTTAAGGTTTTCTATGTGTATTTTCGTTTTCTATATAGTAAGCGATATTTAAGATTTCATAAAATGATAATAACCTCTTTATTTGTGTTACATAAAACTTTTTACGTGTTTTATATATAAAATAATCAATTTAATTCGAACTTTTTATATCAGAGTTTACATCACTTTAACCTTGGTCCGTGCGCACTATCTGCGACCTCTAAAGACCTAGATTTTTACAAAAATATTACGTTCCATCAATAAAAACTAAATCATTCTGACTTGTTTTTTCATAAGAAATATTTTGATATACAACAGATTTATATAGAAAAATTTATTTTCACAAAAACGTCATTGTCCACGAACTTTTTGGACAACCCTCCTATGATGGATTTAAACCAAAAAAGCAAAAGCCTAATATTAATTTAAGTGGCGTAATAGCGTAATTATGTGGTAAAAAGCGGAAGGGTAGACAAGTCTGTTTCCACTCTTGATTAAATTGAACAATCTATTTCTAATATTTATAATTACAATTAATAATTTCACAAAAGATACTTAACCATACTAAAACTATAACTATTTATAATTTAATAAGGTTAACTTGTAAATAAAATAAGCCATGTGAAAAATTAATATTTTGATCAAATCGTGCGCAAGTCTACAAAATAATCTCACCTGTATAAAATGCAACCAAGACAGTCAAGCTTTCCACTGAAGTCCTGTCTATCCCGGCCAAATATTTTATACTAGGTGTACTGTTGTAGATTTACAAATCCATATTTTAACTCTTTCAAAATTGCAATAATTACTTAAAATTTTTATTTGAATTTTAATTACTATTATTCTGACCTTTAGTACTTTTAAAATTTCTAATGCACTTTTAGATTAATTTCCAACCTTTTGCATAATCTTTTAATATTATTTGTTGTAGCTAATTTAATAAAAAATCTGACCTCTGGTCACTTCATTAACATTGGTTCCTTATTCACCCTAACCAAATACATCTTTTCATAAACAAGCAAGTAGATGTAGCAGCTGCATTCCCATGATCTATTTCGTGGGACCGTCCGTTCTCGTTTTTCTTTTTGGGAGTTGAACTATGTTCAATCTCCCCTGGTTATCACGTATTTAACATGCGCAGTAATTTGTGTTGATTATATAGAGACGAAAGCGAGGCTACTGTGTCGGCTGATTTACTCTGATGATATTCAAAAGAAAATTAACATGCATAAACATTCGCGACAAATAGTTCATGTCATTTTCTCCAGAATTACACTAATTTCCATAATGTGTAATGATAAAGTAATCTTATTTTGAATATTAGATTTCGTTCAAAGTACGTAATTTAAACTAAATTATAAAGACCAATGAAAGTTTATCGTAATGGAGCGTCATACACTGAAGGAGATACGAACGACAACTCTACATACTGACGGCAAACGTAAAAATCAGTCATATTTAAACTTTTCATGAGCATTTTCTTGGTTTAATTGAATTTGTTAATGCATAAAAACTTAAGGAAACATGCGTATTTATCACTTTATCAGACATATCACCCGCCGAAAGCGGTAAAACTAGTACTCTGTTATAAATATTGACACCAAAAACGGACATCGACGTTAACTTAAAATTGCGATTAATTAAAAACAATAAAATGAAGTATATATTTTTAATAAAAGAAAAACCTCATTTACATACCAGATAATTTGTACGCACACAAACTCTTGCATATACCAATGTTTTTATGTTTTGTCAATTAATATCTGTTTTTAACTTGGTATTGCTCTTTTCTTTACAATTTTAAAAAAGTTCTGACGTACTCCATGTATAATGTTCGTGTAATTGAAATACATTTTTATTCACAGAGAAGTTTTATAAAACAAACCTGTTAGCTCTTAGAGGGATGCTGTGTTAAAATCCACATTTTATCAACATTGATATTAATTCTGCGAAACTGGAAATTTTCATAACACATGGGTACATGTAAAGGTGCAAAGTAAAAATATATTACAAATTTGAAGACTGTGAGCAGTGATATAAATGATCAACCGCCTCTATTATGAATATAATGGCAGTGTGCATGTTTTGCAATGGGAAACCCAAAATATGTGTAGGATGAAAAAGTAATAGAAGCACAACGGCAATATGTAATAAAGATTCTATGAAAATTTTGTTCAGTGGTGTTAGAGGAGTTGCGGATAAGAGATGGGTAAACCTAAAGTATAACAAACAGATGGACAGAAATCACGATTAATAAATTCCCTCCCGCTTTTCAAGCAGGGGTATAAAAAAGGACTCGTGTAGGCAGGCAAGCATTATGGCCCATACATTTTATTTTGCTATTCAATGTCTCTGAATGTCTTTCTCGATCAAGATTGTTCCAACTCAAAAAAATGTGAAACAGTTGTCTGTATTTAAAAATACAGACATAATAATAATTAATTCATGTAATACTGTTCACTCACTTAACCTCCCGACCAAAGATTTTATTTACACCATGTTCAACTCCCATGAGTGCTTTCAGTACTTTGATTGCATTTGAGTTACGCTCTTGAATTCGGAATGATTTTATCTACCGATGATGAGTTCAATTTTATGTGCCTTACCGATACACACATGACGAGATGGTGGAACTTTATACAGTTTTATTTTGAACTTGTTTCATTTTTTAAAGTACATTTTAAACCAATGCGAACTGATAACTTGTCAGACATAAAAGTGGACGTAAGGTCAGCTACAAATGAAATAAATTAAAATATTAAAGACGCAAAACGCTCACAAGTCAACATCACATATAGCTGTGAGCTGTCAATTGAGATTGGGTTTCAAAATCAAATATCAATGTTTCTGTTGTTATTAAAGAAAATTTTTACCTTTTAAATTTAAAACACTTTATTATACTTCTGTTAAAATGTTTCCTATATAAAGTTTAGAAGGTAAAATCTTTTTACCCGAATGTTTTGAATTTATACATATGAACCGAGATTTTTTGTAAAACCATGCCTAAATCGGGATTCTAGTAGCACTTTCCAAGTTTTTTAGAAGGCAAACTTACCATCTGTACAAATCATATGATTTGAAATATACAGCTTATTGTTCTGTTGCATTATTTTTATCACAAATGATAGAGGAAAGGCCGACTGGGATACGTATATAGCTGACTGTCTTTGAAAAAAAAATCAATGAAAAAAGCATACCTGTTTTAGTAACTAAACTCCAAATGCATTTCACAAAATATTCTCGATATTAACTTTTCATTGCCGTACAGATTTCCGGTTCATATTACGTACAGTGCCGTGGCAGTTTTCTGTTACGTCGAATATATAATGTATCGTAACTGTGACGTCACAAACAATGTTGAAAAAAGTATATAGACTTTTCGCCTTTCACTTTTGGCATAAAATGGTTACAATAGAGACAATAGAGATCATGTTCTACAACAGCAGAACCATTCGTAAAGGGTTACAAAAAAATAATACAACATTTTTGCTAAAGTAATATATTTTTCGTAGACTACGTAAAGGGGTGGGGGTGTCTTTTTTTCGAAATATGAAATATAATTGATGTAACGTTAAGTACTCGTGGGTCAAATAAATACAATATATCAATGAACGTAATGCGAATATAATTCAAAATACATAAATAATTACATGCAATTCTTCGTAATTTATAAATTCTGAAGGACTCGTTAATACGTATATTATATACCTTACATATGATCAAATGCACGATGCCCGTAGAAATGGTTCATAAATATGAGAAGTTTCTGTCGAGACTGAAGCTCTACTGGTTTGAACTTGTAGCAAAGGAAGAGAAAGTACTTAAGCAGCTGGGATTTGAAACTTTATAAACGGCATTAAATAGAATAATTATCGTTGATAAAGTCTCTTTCTGTTCTTAATGTAGTCTACATGTGTGCCAAGTTATACTGAAATCAGAACAAAACTGTAGGAGAAGTAGCATTTTGAAACAATTTTACAGACATTTCTATTTTCAGTAACCACGGCAACACCGTTCATCAAAATTAAAATTCGATATACAGAATTATGTATCTTAGTGTATTCTACTTGTGTGCCAAGTAATACTGAAATCAGACCAAAACTGTAGGAGAAGTAGCATTTTGAAAGAATTTCACAGAAATTTCTATTTTTAGTAACCACGGCAGCACCGTTCATCGAAATCATAAACCGATTCACAGAATTATGTATCTTAGTGTATTTTACTTATGTGCCAAGTTATACTGAAATCAGATAAAAACTGTAGGAGGAGTAGCATTTTGAAAAAAAATTCACAAAAATCTTTATTTTTAGTAGCCACGGCAACACCGTTCATCGAAATCAAAAACAAATATTTAGAATTATGTATCTTAGTGTATTCTACTTGTTTGCCAGGTTATACTGAAATCAGACAAAAACTGTAGGAGGAGTAGCATTTTAAAAGAAGTTCAAAGAATTTCCTATTTTTAGTAACCACGGCAACACCATTCATCGAAATCAAAAACAGATAAACAGAATAATATATCTTAGTGTAGTCTACCTGTGTGCCAAGTTCTATTGAAATTAGACCAAAACCGTAGGATGAGTAGCATTTTGAAAAATTGTTTACAGACAGACGGACGGACGCCGGTCGCATTACTATCCATAAGCTCTTCTGGTCTCTGACCAGTAGAGCTAAAAAGCCTAAATTGTTCCGAGGTTCTGATCTCATTTTTAAAAGTTTCGCGCTTGTTTTTGTGAAGGGGGGATCTTACTTTTTGGTAGACTTAAAAAAACTTGAATTTGCAAGTCCTCGAGCTTACAGCAATAAAAAATGGGGGGGGGGGGGGGAGGTGTCATCCAAATAAAGATTTACTGTTTAAAAAAATAGTAACCCATAGGCCCCAACCCCGCATTATAAGGGCATTTGTACACTCATACTTTTCCCTTCACCACTTGTATTGTTTTAATTAAGGTCTTTCGTTTCCAACGGAAGACCTTGTACTGATTCTGTTGGTAAAGATTATTAAGGTCTTCCGTCTTCAGCGGAAGACCTTATTGTTTTTCTTAGGTTTCTTTTCCAATATCTTTATAAGGTCTTTCCACCTTTCTGTGGAAAGACCTCTTGAAATGCTTCTGTTTATTATTATTATTTTTCCGCTACGGACTTTTGATTCAAAAGACTTATCGAAAAACCTTTTAGTTCATGATACTCGACATCAAAAGTTATTTCGAAAAACAACCCAACGTATATGACCTATGACACTTTTCGGAGTTCTCTCCCTTTGTGCGAAAAACCATTGTAATCGCTACTCCTCCGAAACCTTAAACCGTAGAGATACAAAACCTTCAACAATGTCTACGACTAATTTAGTAGACTCTTGAATCAATTCATTGCGAAAGTATTCGTCAACCCCTACAATGAATTATTGCCCCTGAATGTTTGCGATGTTAACGATTATCAAGATCTTTTCTTAAACGACAAGTCGTAGAGACATGGGACCAACTGCAAAAGATTTATTGACCTTTGACCTTAAAATTTATGTCAAGGTCAAAGGTCAAGGTCATTCAAAATATATAAAATTAAGCATTTTTATAGCTCTTTTGTTCTTCATCAAATTCTAAATATCTTTGCATTTTCAGTATGTACCCTTAAAACCATTTCAGAGTTTTCATTCTTGTCCCCTAAGATTGACCCCTCTAAAAGTTAGTGCCCCTTTCAGTGTAAACCTTTGTTATCGCTACTCCTCTGAAACCGTAAATCGTAGAGATACAAAACCTTCAACAATGTCTACGACTAATTTAGTAGACTCTTGAATCTATTCATTGCGAAAGGATTCTTCAACCATTTTAAGTAGTTATTGCCCCTTACAGGTTCTGATGTTTACGAAGAAATAAAATCTTTTTAACAACAAGTCATAAAGTCATGGGCACCATGCATGAGATCTTTCGACCTTTGACCTTGAAGATAAGGTCAAGATCAAAGGTCTAGGTCATTTAGAAAGTATCAGAATTGCTTACATGTGTTTTTGGTTAAAATGACCTTTGATCTTCATATTTGACCTTCACTTTTGACCTTGACCCTGATTCAGAAGTAATAAAGAATATCCATTACTTTCACCTAGATTCAGCTTCAAGTATTAATCTCAAGTTTACCTCTCTCCCCCCCCCTTTTTTTTTGATGACCTTGACCTTTGACCTTGATAAATGACCTTTGACCCCATTGACCCAAAGGTCACAATCAAGCTAAAAGTCGTGGAGGTATTTACAACTATCACTCTAACAAATGCTTATTAAAGACCCTATAAAAAAATCAACACCAACTTAGAGAAAATGTCTACAAGTCAAACGAAACGAAATAACGACATAAGATTCGTAATAAAAGGAAGAAGAGACCTGAAAGAAAGTGTCCTGAGAGTTTTCAGGTGAGTCTCTAAAGTATTTTGAAATTTTTGTGAATATCGGCAAAATCTGCATTTTTTTCTGTCTGAAATTTAGTTATTGCTGAGCATAAAAATTAATTAAAACTCGTATTGGCTATTTCTGCAATTATTGTTAATATCATTCGATTCTCCTGCTCTATTACGACATTTTAATACCAAGTATTCCTGCTTTCTTAATTGAATGGAATTTATTTTAATTTTATTTAGATTTAAATATGAATCGGCTTACTTTCGCTTATTACTTTCGCTTTTACGACTCTGTATACGCTAAGTGTCATTGCTTCACTGCAAATGTGTCCCATAATTATTCTAATAATTTTCCTACATACAATATCACATCAAATCGGCAAGATCTGTTTTTAAGGAAATTTGACCGGTACTTTCCTACGAAACTATTCCCTTCAACCTTGAACTAATCAGTTTACAAAATACCTGGACTTGTGTATAACTCGATGGCTTAGTGGTTAGCGTGTCCGACTTCTAATCTAAAGGTCATATGTTCGAGCCAAGCTAGAGGAATTTTTTTTTCTTTTCTTTTCTTTCAACCCAATTGACACTGATAGACTTAAAAAGGTGGAAAGACGTCTTATTGTTCTCTGAACAATTAGTTTACCAGTTATTATTGTTTTTTTTCTTACCGATTTTGTACGCGCGATTTCTCGAGAACAGCTTGATCGATTTTCATGAAACTTTCAGGTCTGATAGAACATCAAAAAATCTAGCTATATATATTTTTTTTTTATTTTGATGACGTCACTTCCGGTTCGGAGTTTTCTGCGATTTAGTGATTTTTAGAGGGTCACTTTTCCCGGCAGTTTTCTCAAAAAGTACTTAACACAGAAGCTTGAAATTTATGTTGATGCTAGAGCAACTTTTGGAGAAGTGCACTAAGTATATCACAACTGCCGGAAGTACGAAACGCCGACGCTCGCTATGGTCCAAAAATTGTCCCATCAAGAATATCAAGTCACTTCCGGTCAAATCGCAAGTAACAGAAAAAAGCTTATTTTTGCAATAATTAACATGGATTTAGACGAATCAAACCATTTCTGGACGTTATTTCTCATTTTTGTTAAAAATAAAAGCCACTTCCGGTCAAACATGACGGAAGACCTACTCGTTGCTTTGCAACGAGATTGCTCTAGTTATTCTTCTTTTTTTTCTTCTATGTCTAGCCAACTTTGAGGCCTCATATTTCACTCACTTCTCAACGGATTTCGCTCAAATTTTCAGAGGTTATAGACATTTATAAATGATCAGAATAATGACTTAAATTTCCAAAAGTCACTTCCGGTTTTGAGTTATTCCCCTTTAAACGAATAATCATAGGCTTTTGTTTCCGGATAAAGGCTCAGAGACCACAAAAGCTGGAGCAGAAATATTACTTGTTTTAAGTAACATATGGATTGAAGTTGTGCACATCGGTTTTTGTTTTTCGATTTCTGCTTTCAAAATTGCGCTATATAGGGGTCAAAAATTAGAATGCCTTAAAGAGAGAAAATTTAAAGATATTTTCCTTTTTATTTTGAAAACTAAAAATATTTTGTGTAGACAGGTTGAATAAAGGTTGTGCATAATTACGAGCGCTTTCATTTGATATCATTAAAAAGGGGCTGGCCCCTAAAATTAGGGATCTAGGGCACTTGAAAGTTTTTGTTTAATATCTCAAAAAGTATTGAGAATTTATAATACGACAAATAAGCAAAGTTGTTCCAAATGTCTAATGAGATTGTCAAAATACGTCCGGGGACGTCACTTTCGGTCAAACCGGAAGTAGTCAAAAATTGCATATTTTTGTTGTTCTTGACAGGTTTTTGGATATCATATGTCACTGGAAGCTTAAATCTTAATTTTCCGTCCGTTGACGGTACTTCCGGTCAAAACAGAAGTTGCCAAAAATGGCTTGATTTTGCAAAAATGAACATAGATTTGGAGGATTAAAACATTTTTCGACTTCATTACTCTTTTTTTTCAAATGAAAGTTACTTCTGGTCAAACAAGACGGAAAACCTACTCGTTGCTTTGCAACGAGCTCTGCTCTAGTTATTATCTACATTTGTTCATATGTTTATCTTTCAATACTTTTGAAATCGTGTTCCTCAAAATTAAAACTGGAATACATCGACTTAGACGTTCGTTACTTTCAAAAGTACGTTTTATTCGTCTTTTAAAGTTACCTTGATCGGTAACTCGTACACATGCAATATACGGATCAATGTCTGATTCAAATCAAATGAAGATGCTCATACGTAAAAAATCCAAGAAACTAACTACATTTTTTTTCTTCAGAGTTTATTATTGTAGTTGTATCACGGAGATTTATTTCTGTAATGAGTTTTAACCCATAAGTGTCTTTAACACAATTGCCTGCTTTGTGTACAAAGACTTTCAAGGCTAGGCCCTTAAATTCATTTTTGGTACAATTAAACATTCTGTCAATATATAGCTTACAATGTGCATCTACATGCATGCAAGTAGTACATGAAGTATAAACGTTTTCAATACAAATATGTTTTTCAAGTAGAGATTACAATTATGCGAAATATTTTGTTGATCCTTCAAGTAAAATAATATGGTAGACAGATAACTGTCAAGGTTCCCACTGTATATAAGTATGTTTCACAGTTATAGCGGTGAGGAATGTTTAAGAAAAGGGATACATTAATTGATATCCATGTATGTAATTCATTTGAAATCGCTCGCATAGCTGTAAGAAAAAAAAACAGAAATGATATAATATTTGTACTGTGGTTTGAGTTACATTTGGAGTAAATAAAGATATTTCAAGGATATTTGCCCGGGGGTTGGGGTTCTTTGAAATTGCGACCGACACAATATTTATGCGCCTGTCCTTTGATTGTCTATAACTGCCGTATTTCTTACATTAAATTAATAGCGAGAATATAATGTAACACGATAAGCAAGCCAAAAAATCTTATCCCAGATACTAGTAATGCACCCCCAGTAATTAAAATCTATGATTCGTGCTTAAAAGAAATTAAATCTATATTGGTCATTTGAACAAACAGAATGGATGAAATTAAATCGTAACATATAAACATGCAGAACTTCTATGTCACGGTCGTTTCTTGCAGAAATAAAAGCCATAATTGATCAACGAGAATATGTAATTGGCGATATCATGTACCGATTCAGGTATTCTAAAACTGAGGTTTATCTTCAAATATTTACATTCGTTGTGTTTTTCTACTAAGCCAACTGTGAAATTGATTGAAATTCATTTTGGTGTATACTCACGCGTAGAAAATACACGGAGAAACGTGCGTTAACATGACGTCACAATGAGGCTGCAGCGACGTTAGTAGAAATGCAGCGATATGGGACAGTGATAAATTTAAATATTGAGTATATTTTAGTTGCTTCATGAAAAATATGCCTACGTGAAAGTCTGTGTGATTCACACACCAATAACTCACACAAAACTTAAAATCATTCCTTAATTAGATTCCTTTGTCTCTTAGTGGATATTTTACAATTATGTGTCATGTTTTCAATAAACCCTTTCAATTTCTTGTGTTGAAACGATTTATAGTCGGTTATTACTTTCAAATTAGAATATATTGTTTAGGTCTTCTAATTAAAGAAAAAGACAAATGAATTACCCGTTTTCCTAATATTTTTTTCAGAAGGGTAAATTTATTGTTTTCTCCAACAAGAGGACAAAATGGCGCGAAATTAAAAATGATGACGTACATTTTATAAAAGGGATAAACTGTGAATTGTCCTTGTCCACAAACAGCAAGATGATCACTGAGTTTTATTTTTCTGAACTTTTTTTTTACTGCATGCAGATATGACCTGTGCATCAAAAACCCTCACTTATTGAATAACGTGCGCCGGATGCGGAGAATTATACATAGAGAAACCGGGACTGCCCTTCGCACTCGTATACGTATACACAGACAGCATTTCAACCAACCCGAGTACAGAAAAATAAAACTCAGTGATCATCTTGATATTTGAGGACAGGGACAATCACAGTTTATCCCCTTTATAAACTTAAAACAGATTATTTTATGAAGACGGGAAAAAGAAAAACATTTAATCAAGATTTTTAAACCATCCTTAAATAGTTTGATACAGACTGTCTCATGACTTAATTATTTATTACGCTATGAATTATGTTATTTTACTTTGACTCTATAAGCATTGTGAAATGTTTTGCAAAAGGAATAAATATTAGTTTTAATAAAATTCTTTGAAAAAAAAGAAATTCAGAATAAATTAAAATTGATTTTTAACATCTTTAAAAATGTTATTTTGGTCAATATTTTGAATTGTATAATAAAACCTTTTTTTAAATTGAAGAGAACTGCCATACGTTTAGTTTTTTTTTTACATTTGGGAGTTTTAACATTTCAAAAAGCAACATTTCTGTAATAGAATATCTATTTCCAGAAGGTTTTCGGTTCTAAAAATATATAAAAACTTAAATAAATCATATAGAGCATTCTGGAATTATAATCTTTATCAAAACTTTGTCTTTTTTCATCATAGTGTTAATGTGCTAGCGCGCAACATGGAATATGCCAGCAGACCAATTTGTTTTTCTAACGCCATGTTAACTGAAAAACGTTGTTCATTTCTTAAGTAACATCATGTAAATTATTAAGAAATTACCCTTGTAAAAAACGGAGTAAGAAATTACCCTTGTAAAAAACGGAGTTTAAAAACCCAAGATATACATTGTATAAGGATTTTAGAGAATAGGCTCTTTAAACATAAAATATTTAACAATATAAATTTTCAATTTTATCGCAAGAGAAATGTGACATTAATTTGTGCAAAAACTAAGTGAGTTCAAGAAGTGTTTTGAGCTGTATATAATATTGAAAATGTAGGATTATATTTTCAATTCCTAGTGATTAATATGCCATTGATGTAATTAGTGTAGAGTTTGTTCAAATCATGCCCTCCCCTTTTAAGGATTTGTTATGAATACTTTTTGGTTTAAAGTGTTCAATGATAAATTGATTTCTGTTTTTTTTCGTAGCTACAGTGCTAAGGTGAGCGATGTGGCCATAGGCCTCTTCTTTTAAAGTCATGTGGACTGATCCAGAAATGCAGGAAGAAGGTCACACACACAAAACATTTTGTAAAATGCTTATCATGAACAGCTGCATTCAAAAAGAAAATAATTAAAATTAACACATAAATATGTTTTATCAGTAATATTGTTTCTTTTACTGACGGTTGTTGAAACAAAAATTTAAAAACCATTTGTTTATCAACTTGAACAAATTTAGCTTTACCCTTCACTTGTACATTCGAAAATTAATCCTTATACTGACTGGAGGAAATGGTGTTAGACACATAGAAATGGTAATCCATTTATCCATTTTAAAATAACATAAAACAATCTTTTTACTTACAAAAAACTCCATTTTCTTATTTTCGCCGCCACATTCTAGGTACCTATACATGTAAACTGAAGAACAAAATTAATATAAGTATGAACTCAACTGTACTGTCCATAAACATATCTTGAGGTGATGAAAATCGAAGATTATACATGATTATCCAAAATTATTTAAATTCAGCATAGTTTTAGATGTATTTAGTTTACATTAACCCTAAAGGGCAAACGATATTATATTATAAGAAATTGAAAGAAGCACTTATTCTCGTACTCAAGGACATACGCAAGGTACGTTACCTACTGATAAGTTTTCAAGTTATCTGTATTCTAAATTTAAACTTATAACTCCATTACTTGTTTTTAGACAGCAAATCAGCATGTGTTACAATGCACCAGGGATTTTGAAAAAAATAATCATGAAAATGGTTGCATTATTCAAAGAAAAATGTACAAGAATTTTAAAAACAAATTCTAGATTTTTTTCATCAAAATTTATTATAAAAGAGGTGTACAAATCAATATTTAGACATCCAAGGTATTGCACACAGGTCCTGTATTTAGTGAAACTCTTCAAATCCAAGGAAAAAACCATTAACGTTTACGTTGCGTATTTCCTTAAAATTGTGAAAGTGAAGGTAATTTATTTTGTGCAGAAATCAAATTTGACAATAGAATTTATGAACAGAGACATCATAAATCTCTGAGAACTTAAGAGGGATCAGGTGACTCAGAAAACTCAAGATTTGTTTGTGTTTGGTCACACCCGTCAAGGTATCCCTTGCTTCACGTCGGGTTTTTGTTGGTTTAACGTCCCTTTTAAGAATTTGTCACTTATGTGGAAACGCCACTACTTGCTGGTGGAGAGCTACAAATTTTGACATATTCCTTACTGTTTCTGTCCGTCGTCGTGCATCATCATTTCAACATTATTAGCTTCTTCTCTGCAACCCCTTAACCAATTTGAAAAGAAAGTACCCATTGGTAATGGGAAACAATATTTGTGAATTTCATGGTCCCTCCCCCGTTGGACTAAAATTTTCTTACAAAAATCCTCTTCTAAACTTCTAGACATCAAGCTGTTGGCATGTTAGTAATCAGCATTGAGTCCACTTCAAAAATTGTAAAACTCGAGGCCCTGGGGATTAGGGATTCTAGTGCTAGGGCCGAACTAAAAAGATTAGTGAAAATGCATTTTATCTTTGAAAAATCATCTTTCCTGCTCCTTGGCATTAAATATATTAACCAATTTCATGGGTATGTTGAATTAGGCTGTCTTTTCCAAAATTGTACAATGCTTGTCCCCTGGGTCAGGGGGGTATGTTCCCCGAACGTCTACTACAAAACAAAAAAAAAACAACTATCTTGCCCTCCCCCCTTTAAAAACTGATGCTGCGACACTGAAGTGTAACAACCGTGCAATGAACTTACTACAATTAAATTTAGAATTAGATAAGAATCCTTTTGTCAGCAAAAAAAATGTGCCGTATGTTGCCAAATATATACGGACAAATTTTGGTTTATTTTAAGGAATGAAGCTTATTTAAAAATATATTATACGATATAACATACACCTTGGGCATTTTATGCATTATAAACCGCGAATTAGTTTATAAAAAAGCGTAAACTGTCCCAAGTTTTGTTATATCGTATAATATAAGTTGAAATAAGCTTCACTCCTTATAATTTAATATCTGTGTAGACAATGAGACAAATTTCCCCCAGAATAAGGCTTCATATTGTTTAAAATTTTAAAGTAACGTCAAGCGGATTAATACGTTTTTTGACGTAACTCATTGTGACGTAGGCAAGTTTTTTTTTAAAAAAATGGATAAAATCTTTATCCAATCAAATGACGTATAACAAGTAAAATAAAATTATTTTGGTGTGACCGATTGAAGCTTTCTTCCCCATGATACCTGATCCGACCTCTGAGAACAAATGAACTTGCTCTAATTTTTTTTCAGTGGACTTTTCGACTTGATTACCCCCGTAGGGATGCGGGTTAGAATAGGTTTTCAGTACCCCTTTGCTTGTCGTAAAAGGCGACTAAATGGGGCAGTACTTCGGATGAGACCGTAACGGTATTAACCGAGGTCCCGTGTCACAGCAGGTGTGGCACGATAAAGATCCTCCCTGCTCAAAGGCCGTAAGTGCCGAACATACATGTAGACCTAAATTTGCAGCCCATCACCGGCAATGGTGACGTCTCCATATCAGTAAACTATTCTGGAGCGGGACGTTAAACAGTATACAATCAATCGATTCGATTACTGTTCGCTCCTTTAACATTTTATTCATATGACGTAGCTTAATTAATTTCAATCATAGTACTTTGAATTTCCTTAAACCTTCACTTAAAGAGAAGTGTTCAATACCTTGATTTTAGAAATCATAATTTTGACAGTAATACAAAGTTATATTACTTTAATTTGATGAAAAGAAAATTTAAATAATACTAATTTTTCGTATTCTTTTTAATAAAAATTCCTTAAAAAAAGAATGTACAGATAATCACAAGTACTCTTTAGGAAAATGTAAATCACGCTATTCTGCGATTAGTGCAACAATTTAGAAGGTATTTAGTTTAAATCTAATTGCACAAAACTAGTTTTGGTCTTATTTATATCTAATTTAGTGTTTGTATGAATTAGACATTTTCGTCCCCAGTGCACAATTACCTCCAATCAATAGTTGACAAACTAAAGCATCCAGATGTTCAAGGTTGTGGCCAATGTCAGAGAGCTTTGTTATTTCATCATCCACTTTAAGTTCCTCTGTTTCCCAGCAATGTTTCCACTGAACGACTTTCCAAGGCGTTTTCAGATTAAGTCTGTGCTTGATGATCGGAATTTTGGGATACTTGAATGTAAACACGAAAACGTCTTCTGTTTTTCCCTAAATTAAGAAAGAACTTTTAAACCCTTTATGCTTAGTTTTATTTTTTCAGTGCCACAGTCTATGGCACAATTTTATCATGACATACGAAAAAATATGAAAAAAGACAGAACCTTAAAACAGATGACGGGGATATTATCGCTGGAGGCATGAATATTTTCGTCTGTAGAAAGTACACCATTCCGTAGAGAAATAAAGACCGGCAAAGGAATTTTCTCATTCAGATCTGTTTAAATTATAAATGAAGCTTCCAATTATTTCTTATTTACTCAGTAGTTGTTCACAGTTAAACTTAAGCTTATTGAATGCTGTGAATTTCACTTAACTGATTTTTAAACTATTGATATGACATTTAATGCTTTTTATTTAAAAATTAACAAAAATATTTTTCGTTCATATTAAGATTTTACATTGACATTAAAAGTAATCATAACACTAATCTGTTTAAAAGTAATGTGAAACAATATAAATTGTAAGAAAGAGACCCACGGGTAACATCGCTCACCTGAGTAACTTTTGTGATGCAGTTCTTGACCAGATTTCCCCTCTTCTTTTATCTATTGTGGACTCCCTACCCTCCCCCTCCCGTTTTGATTTTGATAATTTAGAATATACACTACCACAGAATGCTTCTACCTTAGTTTCAGCTTTCCTGGCTGGCCCACTGGTTCTTGACAAGAAAATTTATCAACATTTTTCCAATATATTTATATGTTAAACTCGGATTCCTTATTGTGACCTTGCCCTACCCCTGGAGTCATGCTTTTAACAATTTAGAATTTATTGTACCCTAGGATGCTTCCACATTAGTTCCAGCTTTTTTGGCCCATCGGTTCTTGAAAAGAAGATTTTCAAGGATGTTTCCTCCATATTTCTATGCAAAACTTAGATTCCCTATTGTGACCCCGTTCTACCCCTGGGGATATGAATTGAACAATTTATAATCTACACTAACTACCCAAAGATGCTTTCACATAAGTTTCAGCTTATCTGGCCCAGTGGTTCTTGAGATTTTTAAAGATGTTTCCTCTAAATTTCTATGTAAATTTTGGATTCCCTACCCCGGGGGGTCATGATTTGCATAATTTCAAATATCCACTATCCCTTGATGCTATCATACAAGTTTCAGCTTTTCTTGCCCAGTGGTTCTTGAGAGAAAGATTTTAAAGCTTTTTGTCATATATACAGTTGTATTTCTAAATCTTGGATGCCCTATTGTGACCCCGCCCTACCCCCGGGGATCATAATATTTGAACGATTTAGAATCACACTACCCCAGGATGCTTCAACATAAGTTTCAGCTTTTCTGGTCCAATGGTTCTTAAGATTTTTTTAACGAAACAACTCTATTTTTGTATTTTCTTGATTATTTTTTTTTTTGGAAGGGGATTTTTATTTTAAATTAAAAAATTATATTTCCCTTCAACTAAGAATGCTTTTTACCAAGTTTGATTAAAAAGGGCCGAGTGGTTTATGAGACGTTTACAGACAGACCACAGATGATCAGGAAAGTTCACTTCAGCTTTCAGCTCAGGTAAGCTAACAAAAAATTAGGACCTCCAAAGCACAAGAAGTGGGATTGGAAGGTGAAAGTTTTCCCTTTTAGGCTAATCTCAACGGACATAAAGCTCTTCTTCATTTTTAAGGATTAGATTATCTTTATTGGCTTATACATTACATATATTGCCACATATAACATTTCTTTATAAACAATGGTTAACAGGTGTTACACAGGTGCTATTACAAAATTTTATACAATTATAGAAGAAAAAAATGCAAACAAAAACAAAAAAAGTACAAAGAACGATGCAGGTGTCTTTTTGTATTACACATGTATTTAGACTACTGTATGATAGAGTTTTCCCTCTTTTTAAAACATTCAAACACAAATTTACCAAGTCTTTTAAGTATATTTTCTGAATCTGAATTAAGTAATTCAATAAATTTTGCCATACTAGGTCTGACATAATAATATTTTTTAATATATTTTTCTCTTAACTCGGTGTAGAAGTTACATATTAGAACAAAATGATATTCATCTTCTATTTCGTTTGATGTACAAAATATACATTTTCGTTCACTTGTGGGACATTTTTTATCATATCTGCCAGATTCAATGCGTAGAGAGTGAGAAGATAATCTAAGTCTAGTTAATGCTTTTCTGTGCTTTTCATAAAATATATAATTAAGATAGCCAGCCTGTTGTAAGGTTGGGTTTAGATATTTAAACAATTTAAGAGGATGAGCATTTTCTATATCTACTCTCAGTTTTTGAAAAAAACAATCAGTTTGTCTTTGTTCAAAATACTTATAAAAGAGATTCTCATTTACTGACTCGGGGAAATACCATACATCTCCAAAACCATGAGACAAAAGGGTCTGCTTTACAAAAATAATCCAATTTGAAACCATATTATTAAGATCATAATTATAAATTGACCTTATTAGACAGTTTTCTGATCTGATAATCTTAAACCAATATTTAATAATGCGAAATGTTGTCGTTACTATTAACGGTTTTCTTCCTAATTCACCATAAACAGCCTGGGTACATGTCGACGTTTTTACTCCCAGTAATCTTTTACCAAATTTTAAATGTATTCTTTCCAATTCTTTTGCTGGTATAAAGCCCCACACTTCTGCCCCATAATTCATTTTTGAAACACATGCAACGTTGAAAAGTTCGCACACTGTTTTACAGTCTAGAGACAATTTTTGAACATTACTCATAAATGCATTATATAATTGAAGTGTTTTTTCTGATGTTATTTTTACATGTTTATTAAAAAGTCCCTTTGAAGAAAACACCAACCCAAGATATGCAAAACTATCTACAATTTCAAGGGCATTATTACTATATGTGAAATTATATCCCCTTTTTGACTGACCTTTTTGAAAAATCATTACTTTCGTTTTATCTACATTTACACTAAGGCCCCACTTTTGACAGTATGTATGTAGGACGTTAAGGTGGTTTTGTAACCCATTGGGCGTTTCGCTTATTATGGCTAGATCATCTGCAAATAGTAGTAAAAAGATATTTATTTGGTCAATTTGGATGCCACATGCTAAGTTTTCATGAAGAGTTGTCTCCAGATCCTCCAAAAATAATGAAAATAATATTGGAGATTTTAAAACACCTAGTTCATTATCAAAAAAACTTGTAAGGGAACCATTAACACGTACACAACTGTTCACATCTTCATACATAGCTTTAAGAATTCTTAACATTTTGCCATCAATACCTAGCTTTAATAATTTATAGAACAATGCATTTCTATCCACTGTATCAAATGCTCGACGGAAGTCTACAAAAGCACAAAAAAGTTTTTTCCCTTTTGCAATATTAAGTCACCTTTGTAATCAGATACATCCCTTGCAATATATTTGATGCATAATTTGACAAAGTTTGTTTATAGTATCGAAAATAACAATAAATTTCCAAAGCAGGTTATCATAACCTACTTTTTACTTTAAACACACGCACGACGGATCAACTGATGATTCACAGGCAAGAAGTTAATGTAATATTAAAATATGGTCATAAAATTACAAAATAAAGTACTTTTTCAGTTATGACATTTCAAAAACCCGAGGTGCATAAATTGAAAAACTTTAAAGTTTAATTATTCTAGGCAAATAGGTATATTCAATGTTAGAGTAAAGTCATAAAAGTAAAAACGAAAGCAATTTAAACTTTCTTTTTGGCTTAAGTACTTTTATGTTTTATGATGCATCACTTGACAAAGTTCGTTGAAACTCATTTCAATCTTTAAATGAACAAACTATATCCTGAAAACAATTTTTAAAAAAAAGAATGCCTGCATAATTCAAAAATATTTTCAGCATTAAAATGCATCAAATTGCAAACTCCCTCTCATCTGAAATAATGACCTTCAATGTTTTGAGAATGATATAATACATGTAATTTCAAAAATAAGGTCACGGTGACCTACTTCATCTATGGCACACTTCGATGGCCATATCTGCATTAACGGATAAGCGTTAGTGGACATTATTTTTTTTGTAACCTCATCTTTGTAGTCTATAGTGACCTTTAGGAATAAAAATTAAAATAACTTACAGTGATACAAGCGAAGAAAATACTGTTGTTCACCTTCCGTATTCTCGTCAGTGTCTCCTCTTATAAGCTTTCTCACCCCCAGCTCTATCAGTTTCTGGCATAAATGAAATAATTTTAAATGCTCGCAAGAAAATCAGTTAGTTGAATATTTTATAAAATCATTTATTTTCTAGGAGTCCTAATATTTAATTCAATTCCAAGAAATGTCAATGTTCAAACACATAAAAGCATCACCACTTTTTCATTCACTAAATTATATATATCAATATTTTTTTTCATTTTATCCTTTTTTTTCCCCAAAAGTGCGAAAATTTAACCTGAAAAAATAATTTATTTCACAAGTATTTTTAGTCTTCATTTTTACCACATTGATCTAATTAAAAAAACAGCATCAAATTTTCGAAAAAAATGTATATACGTTTAAGCTAATTCCACCCTTCTGTGATGTCATAGGTTTTTGCAAAAACTGTAGTTGGTTTAAATTCATACCTTATAGAAAAATATCTCTTGGAAGAATGCTTTACAATAGGTGTAATGATAAATATTGTTTAGTTAAAGAATTTTAAAAATGCATATTTTCTATATTTAATCAATTATTCAAATTTTATAAAATGTTGACGAGGGCAATAACTCCTTCTTAGATCTCTTCATTCAGGTATTTGCTTCACTAGTACTGTAAAATAGTTTCCCTGATATTCACAATTCAAAAGTATCTTTTAAGTAGGAAGTATTTAGGAACACTCAGCATCAGAATTATGCATTTTCAGCAGTTTTTACCATTTTTTTCTCAATACTATTAACAAAAAATGTACAATTTTTTATGTTGACATAAACTTCTGTATATTTATATTTCGCATCTTAAATAATCTGGTGACCTATACATGTCTTGCAATAAATTGAAATTTTAAAGTATATTGAATGAAAATAAATGCAGTTTTTGTTCTGTGAACCAATAAAATTGTGAGGGTGGAAATTCCTTGAAATAAGCTTTATACATTTTATGAGCTTCCAAACACGCAATAACAAAAGATTTCCATAGAAATAAATAAATCATTATTTGACTAAATCCTTAAAAAGCATCAAGTTAAATCTATTTATTTCTCCATGAGCAAATGTTTGTGTGTATAAATGATTAACCGTTTTCACACTGACTAAAATAAAATTTGATTATTTTACCCCCGCTCCGAAGGAGAGGGGGGTATACTGTTTTACCCATGTGTGTCTGTATGTCTGTGTAGCTGTGTGTTCGTCCGTAACAAATTTTCGTCGCAGCTTTCTCAGCAACCACTCGTCGTAGATGCTTCAAATTTTAACACAATCTTTTCCGAGGCATGCCATATGGGGGGGGGGGGGCATTTTTGCTCAAATTCAATGTCAACATCCTGTTTGTCTGTGTGTCAGTCCGTTTCATACCTCTGATGTTTCGAAGGTCCGTGTTTGCTCTGCTCTTATTTTGTATATTTGTTTAATGGACGTTGAGATTGAATACTGTTCGTTATTTCCATATCCTTATACATAACAATTTTTCGTAACAGTTTTCTCAGCAACTACTCATTGCAGATGCTTGAAATTTTAAGATAATCTTCTCTGAGGCATGCCATACATTGGGATACATTTTTGTTTGAATCCGATGTCAACTTCCTGTCTGTTTGTGCACTTGTCCATGCTTGAAATTATAACACAATCTCCTCTGAGGCATGTCGTATGGTGCGATACATTTTTGTTCAAATCCAATGTCAACTTCCTGTTTGTCAGTGCGTCTGTCCGTTTCAAACATAACAAATCTTTGTCACAGTTTTCACATTAGCTATTCATAGCAGATGTTTTAAATTTTGTTACACTCTTTGTTGAGGCATGCCATATGGTGGGATTAATTATGTTCCCCAAACGAAGTTGGGGAACATATTGTTTTTACTCTGTTTCTTCTTCTTATTATTATTATTTTTCTTCCTGGGAAAATTTTGTACTTGAGTGATCTTGTAAACTACACATCTGACTAAGGTAAAATGTTTTTAGGGTTAGTAGACATGTTATGCAGATTTGCCGAACAAAGGTCATTTTGCGCGCACGTGCTTGCAAGAGCGCGCACGTGCAACACTTGAAATGACCGATTTAATTGATATAGGCATAACTTTTCACATTTTTGATGAAATGCTTTGAAACTAATAATATAAGGATATATTTGTGGCATAGACAATATGACATGGTCAAAATAGCAAGATCTCACGCGCATGCACGTGCGCTTCGCTCTCATTGGCTGAAACTAAAGTCTCTATATCTTTCTTGTTTCTTGACAAAATCCTTTGAATTTTTGAACATAGCCATGACTAAAGATTTCCTACAACGGGATGTATAGCAATTATGATGAAAACACGTGCATGCACGTGCGCTGCAATCTGATTGGCTGAAACTTTAAACAGCTATAACTCCCTTGGTTTTCAACCAAACAGGATGGGATTTGGAACATAGATAGATATAATGGACTTCTACAAGAAAGTATGGTCACTATGCATATGCGTACATATGCGTGTACGTGCGCTGCAATGTGATTGGCTGAAATTTTAAACAGGTATAACTCCCTTGGTTTTCAACCAAACGGGCTGGGATTTGGAACATAGGCAGATGTAATGGGTATCGTCACCATGCTCATATATGCACGTGCGTGCACATGAAATGGGTAAAATCATAAATACACTTGAATGAGTTTTTTTTATACTTTTGGATTAAATATTTAAGATTTAGCATATTAAAATATATAGATTGTGTATAGACAATATGATATGTCATTCCGCACATGCATTCACATGCGCAAATGTGCAATGATAAAATTTGAATGAACATGGTACGTTTCTGGGTAAACATTGTTAAAGTCTGAAATGCATAGAGTTTGTCTTATTTAATTACGCTTACAGGGAATATGACTATAAAAGGGAGTTGGGGAGCGTTTGGGGAACATCTGTAACGGTCCCCGTTACAATTAGCACTAGTTTTGATATGAATTCCATGTCAACTGCATATTTTTCTGTGCATATGTCTGTAACTGAACTTGTGTATATTACATGATAGTGCTTATTTACATAAGAGCGGGAGTATTACTAGTGAGCATTGGCTTACAGATTTCTTGTTTTTCAGGTCACTCAGATGACCTGTTGCTATTTGTATTCGTCCGTCATCGTCTTTTTTTTACCTCTGTAAATTATTTGGTTTGCGGGGATTCGATGAGCAAAGAGACTTGACATGTGCTAGCATCAGAACGTCACGATTGGTTAGGATGGGCGAGGTCAATACATCTATTATTCTGGCAGGGCAAAGAAGACATATACGGGAGGACGTTCGTCACTATTGTTAACCAGGTTCGGTATTTTTTCTATACATTGATTTTATTTTAACGTTTAATCCAGAAGCCTCTGTCGAGACTGGAGCAAAGGAAGAGAAAGAAGCAGCTGGGAATTGAAACTTTACAACAGCAATATATAGAATAATGATCCTTGGTTAAGTCTCTTTATGTTCTTAGTGTAAAAATATTTTTTTTGTGAAATTCCTTGTAAACGCTTCTCCTCCTACAGTTCTAGTGATTTCAAGATAACTTGGAATGGACATAGAAAATAGTGCATCAGTTTTGATTTCGATGGTGAACCATTTCGATAAACGGTGTTGCCATGTTACTAAAAATAAAAATTACCTGAAATTCCTTAAAAAACACTACTCCTCCTACAATTGTTTTCTGATTTCAATATATTTTGGCACACGAGTAGACATCTTCCCGAGTCAAGAGTTTCTGATCCGCTCCGCTCCACATAAACCCTTGACCGAACAGGCTAAGTTTGACGGGGTTAGAAATGCATTCTCTGATTGGTCTCATGCAAGGTTACATGAACCAATCAAATTCATTGTTTTATTTAAACTGAAACTACATCGTAAACAGAAAAACACGTCAGTTTTAGTCCCAATGATAACGTATTTTTCATTATTTAGCCCTTTTAAAGGTTTGTCTCAGTTTTATAGTTGAGTTATATTGAATTTATTACCGACTACCAAAATTATCTCGAATTCGCTTTTGAATTTATTTACACTGATTGGCTAATAGCAGAGGTCAGGAGAGTTCAAAATATGTAATCTCACTAGACGGCGTGACAGTAAACCCCGTCAAACTACTCCTTTTCGGTCAAGGGTTTATGTGGAGCGGAGCGGATCAGAAACTCTTGACTTGGGAAGATGACGAGTAGACTACACTAAGATACATTAATAATTGCATCAGTTTTTGATTTCGATGACCGGTGTTGCCATGGTTACAAAAGATAACATTTAAAAAAAATCCTTTAAAACGCTACTCTTACAGTTTTGGTCTCATTTTCAATATAATTTGGCATAAAAGTAGACCAGACTAAGATACGTAAAATTTGCATCGGTTTTTGATTTCGATAAACGGTGTTGCCATGGTGACTTAAAATAGATTTTTCTGTGAAATTCCTTAAAAAGCTATACCTCCTACAGCGTTGGTCTGGTTTCAATATAACACAAGTAGACTAAACTAAGATACGTAAAATTGTGCATCGGTTTTTAATTTCGACTAACGATGTTGCCATGGTTGCTAAAATTAGAATTTTCTTTGAAATTCCTTTAAACCCTACTTCTTCTACAGTTTTGGTCTGATTTCAATATAACTTAGCACATAATTAGTCTACACTAGGATATATAAAAAGGTGCATCAGATTTTGATTTCAATGAACAGTGTTGTCATGGTTACTAAAATTAGAAATTTCTTCGAAAATGTTTTAAAAGGCTACTCCTCCAACAGTTTTTGTCTGATCGCAATTGTTTCTTTGCTCATCCTTTGTTATAAGTACGAACCAGTACAGATACCGTCTCGACAGAGACTTCTGATTTTGGTATAAAATTGTTCAACCGTGTAAAATAAACTGTTCTGATCAGAGCATTTGTGTGTGCCCAATGGCATTTAGAGACGTCACGAGTTTTTCTTTGTAAAGCAGATAGAAGACATTTCAGTCATATTTAAGTAATAACTAAAATGTCTATGTATTATTTAGAGAACGAGACGGGTTCTGTATTGTATATACAAATTTGGGGGTGGATACGAGTGCGCATTACGAGTCTCCACCCCCAAATTTGTATCTACGATACAGAACCTATCGAGTTCTCTAAATGATTTGTGACACGATCAATCAAAAATAGCTCCGCTTACTTTATAACTTTGCATCCAAACTTCCGCGACACGACAGGGAGTACTACGCATCCGCAGTATATATATTTCCACGGAAAACGTAAAATTCAGTCAGATTAGTCTTTACAATTTAACGGGGTAGACGAGTGATAGTCAGTTTTAATGGATAAATTGGATGAATTAACCGTCATTGTTGTGATCTATTGTAGATGGAGATTTATCATAATTTATTTCAGGGTTCTTAAAATCCCGGTTTACCTAGATGAACAAAAACAGGATTTACAGAATATTCTTCGATGGATTTGATGTCACGCGGTGACGGATTTTTATTTTCAAATTGAATTGCGACATTAACAACGAAGTGATAAAGATGTGTGGCTGCCGTCAGCGAGAAGGATTTTAAAAAATAAAAACGCAGAAAAATGGACTTGAATGATTTTGCACGAGGAGAGTGGATGTTTTCCCTTATTGCTTATTTTCCGTTTCGTTTGGATCAAAATAACGTACATAGGATGTTTCCCGTTAATGCGAATTTTCCTTTTACTTTGGATCGAAATTACGTAGATTATGTGTGAAAGTTATTGAGAAATTTTGACATTTTACATTCTCAGGAAAATACCGGGTATTTCTCCAAAATTTATAATAGGATAACATTACATTTAGAATTTGTACACTCTACGTGCTTTTGCTAAATTGAATCAGAATTATTTTAAGACCGCTCTGTAATTTAGATACAGAATAGTTGGCAAATACAATACTGATGCAGAGCTAATACAGAATGAAAAGTAGCTCCGCCCACCACAGTCCCGTTCTGTATTGCTAATACAGAACAGAAAACTACAAAGAAAAACGCCGCTATCGTGTCACAAATTAAATTTACAACTTTTTATACACGGGCTCTAATAAAATGACACCCTAAAGAGAAAATTGGAACCCGGTAGGGTACATGTATTGCATATGCATGTACCAGAATACCAAAATATGGATATTTTCCCCTGCCCTAACCTTTAATGTCCTTACACTGACTATGATTTTAAAGCGGCACAGTGAGTCAAAATCATATCTTTATTTTAAGATTCTGTAGCATATAGAGAAAGACTTACGAAAATTATGAGTATATAGCGAAGATATGCCATTTAAACTGCAAGAATTGACTGCACAATATAAGTGCCGGAAAAACAAAGGTTGTATCTACCGTTTCGTTGTTTCGTATATGTCAAGGTCACGTTACTCTTATTTTTAGCTAAAACTTGTAAACAAAATTCAACTGGAGCATGCAAAGGTGAGAAATATGTTCTAACAACTTTTTAAAAAGATTACATCAAATTTTTTGGTCTACTTATATTCATTCAAGGATACCTGAGTCCATGGTAACTATGGAAACTTATTCAACACTTTTCTGCGCACGCGTATAATAGGGAGGAAGAAGTACCAGGGTATATTGCAATATTTTCGTTCTGGGGCAGACAGAATTTATTTTTACTTTTATTTTTCCCCATAAAAATTTAATTTTTAGGTTCTGAAACCTGTAATTTTCTTAAACTTAATACTTTAAGGAATTGAACAAAATTTACAGAGGTCATGCGAAAATTCTTCATTTGTCATTTTTCCCCTTTGTGCGTCACTGTGCCACTTTAAAAATTGTTGAGTAATAATGACATTAAAATGGAAGTAATGTTTTTAACCAAACTTCTTTTTTATCAATTCATCATTTTTTTCCATGTCTAGTTCACTTTATCAGTTCGATATTGTCGAAATCGCAATAACGACAATGTTGACAGGATATTGTGATTAGATTGTCTACATTGTTTTTATTCATCATGAAGACATTGCAGTGTACATGATGTTGATGCGATACTTCTTTAATAATTTACAACGTCTATTTTGTTATTTTTGTTATCTCTTTTGAGCCAAATGCTCAAGGTCATTTGTGAGGTGTGCATAAACATGTTACAATATGTGCCATAACTCAAGAACCCCGTAGTAAATAAGTGTCAAACTTGTCACAGGGTATTTTTGGCCCAAGAGCTACTATTTATACTAAAATCAGGGTTGGGACCCTTCAACAAGTGGAGATAATCAGGAAAACGAAACCAAAAGTACTGGTTGCTAAAAAAATCGTCTTCTTACAGAACCACAAAGCAGATTTTAACCAAAAATACATACAAGAATAAAAATATGTTGAAGATTTAAATTTGCACGGGGAATTACCCTGGAGCAAAGGTTGTGTTCTCAAGGTCACTTCAAAATTGACTTAAATTTACAATTAATAAAAAGGTTTACATGTATATTTTGCTTACTACAAGGACTAGGATCATCGAATCATGCAAATTGATGCATTTTAGGTCTTCACATCAAGTTAACTAGAAAGTAGGTCACGGTGACCTAGCTCACCTTAGACGAAGGCTCAAGTGAGCTTTTCTGATCATATTTTGTCCATCGTCGATCCGTCCGTCTGTCTGTCCGTCTGTAAACTTTTCACATTTTCGACTTCTTCTCAAGAACCACTGGACCAATTTTGACCACATTTTGTACAAAGGATCCTTGGATAAAATTTAAATTGTTAAAATAAAGGGCCAAGTACCCTCACACGGGTAGATAATCAAGAAAAGACAAAAATAGGGTCGGGCATTAAAATATCTTCTTCTCAAGAACCACTGGGCTAGAAAACTGAAACTTTTGTGGAAGCATCCTGGGGTAGTATATATTCTAAATTGCTCAAATCATGACCTCGGGGTAGGGCCGGTCCACAATGGGGAATCAAAGTTTTACAAGAAATATATAGAAAAATCTTTCAAAATCTTCTCAAGAACCACAGGGCCAGAAAAGCTGAAACTTGTGTGGAAGTATCCTGGGGTAGTGTAGATTTTAAATTGTCTAAATTATGGGGTAGGGAGGGGTCACAATACGTATTACAAGGGGGAAATCTGGTAAATGACAAAATTGTCAAAACTTCTCAGGTGAGCGATGTGGTCAATGTGCCTCTTATTAAATTTTGCGGCATCTGTTTTCAAATTGATTTGAAGGCAAATTTTGGACACTAGAAGGCATATGATCATTAAAATTTGTCAGTTAATGCATCTTGCGTTCTCAAACTCAGGTGACCTATTGCTATCTGTTTTCGTCCGCCGTCGTGCGTTGTGTGTTGTGTGTCGTGCGTTAACATTTGAAAATTTTCATCTTCTCTGCTACTGCAGAACCACTGAACTTATTTCAACCAAAATTGGCACAAAGCATCTATGGGTGAAGGGGAACAAAAATTGTGAATTTCATGTTCCCTGCCCCCGTTGGGGTTTGGACAAAAAGCATTAAAATGAATGCAATCTTTAAAAATCTTCTTCTTTACTCCTGGACTTCAAGCAGTTAAACTGTTTGCATGATTGTATCAGCATTGAGTCCTCTACCAAAATTGTGAAATTCATGGCCCCTGGATCAGGTATTCTAGTGGCAGGGTGGGGCAAAATAAGTATATATTGAAAATGCATTATTTTTTTGGAATCTTTTTCTCTGCTACTGGGTATTAAAACAAGAGGCCCATGGGCCACATCGCTCACCTGAGTAACTTTGGTGATGCAGATCTTTACCAGATTCCCCCTCTTGCTTTACCTATCATGCCCAACTACCCCTTTCCCTTTTTTATTTTAAACTTTAAAATCTACACTACTCAAGGATGCTTCTACATAAGTTTCAGCTTTCCTGGCCCAATGGTTCTTGAGAAGAAGATTTTCAAAGATTTGTTCTATATATTACATGTACTATGTAAAACTTGGAATTCCCTATTGTGGCCCGCCCTACCCCTAGGGATCATGTTTTTTTTTTTTACTAATTTGATATTTGCACTACCCCTTGATGCTTCCGCATAAGCTTCAGCTTTCCTGGCCCAGTGGTTTCTAAGGAGAAGATTTTTAAAGATTTGTTCTATATATTTCTATGTAAAACTTGGATTCCCTATTGTGGCCCCGCCCTACCCCGGGGGTCATGATTTTAACAATTTAATATCAACACTTCCCAAGGAAGCTTCCATATAAGTTTCAGCTTTCCTGGCCCAGTGGTTTCTAAGGAGAAGATTTTTAAAGATTTGTTCTATATATTTCTATGTAAAACCTGGATTCCCTATTGTGGCCTCGCCCTACCCCTGGGGGTCACTATTTTAAGAATTTAATATCTACACTACCCAAGGATGCTCCCACATAAGTTTCAGCTTCCCTGGCCTAGTGGTTCTTGAGAAGAAGATTTTTAAAGATATGTTCTACATATTTCTATGTAAAACTTGGATTCCCTATTGTGGCCCCGTCCTACCCCAAGGGGTCTTGATTTTAATAATTTAATATCTACACTACCCAAGGATGCTTCCACATAAGTTTCAGCTTTCCTGGCCCAGTGGTTCTTGAGAAGAAAATTTTTAAAGATTTGTTCTATATATTTCTATGTCAAACTTGGATTCCCTATTGTGGCCCTGCCTTACCCCCCGGGGTCATGATTTAAACAATTTAATATCTACACTACCCAAGGATGCTCCCACATAAGTTTCAGCTTTCCTGGCCCAGTGGTTCTTGAGAAGAAGATTTTTAAAGATTTGTTCTATATATTTCTATGTAAACTTGGATTTCCTATTGTGGCCCCGCCCTACCCCCGGGGTTCTTGGATTTAACAATTTAATATGTACACTACCCCAGGATGCTTCCACAAAAGTTTCAGCTTTCTTGGCCCAGTAGTTCTTGAGAAGAAGATTTTTAAAGATTTGTTCTTTATATTTCTATGTAAAACTTGGATTCCCTATTGTGGCCCGCCCTACCCCTGGGGGTCATGATTTTAACAATTTAATATCATCACTACCCAAGGATGCTCCCACATAAGTTTCAGCTTTCTTTGCCCAGTGGTTCTTGAGAAGAAGATTTTTAAAGATATGTTCTATATATTTCTATGTAAAACTTGGATTCCCTATTGTGGCCCCGCCCTACCCCAAGGGGTCTTGATTTTAACAATTTAATATCTACACTACCCAAGGATGCTTCCACATAAGTTTCAGCTTTCCTGGCCCAGTGGGTCTTGAAAAGAAGATTTTTTAGTGACCCCACCCTATTTTTGTTTTTTCTTGATTATCTACCCTTGTAAGGGGACTTGGCCCTTCGTTTTAACAATTTATACTCCCCTTCACCCAATGATGCTTTGTACTAAGTTTGGTTAAAATAGGCTTATTGGTTCTTGAGAAGAAGTCGAAAATGTGAAAAGTTTACAGACGGACGGACGGACGGACAGACAGACAGCAGACGGACAGACAGACGGACGGACGACGGACAAATTGTGATCAGAAAAGCTCACTTGAGCCTTTGGCTCAGGTGAGCTAAAAACCAACTAAGTAGATAGTTATGATGAGCAAGAGAACTTTTACCAAAATTGTGAATTTTATGGTCCCAGATTCAGGGGTTCTGGTGTTAGGGTGGGGCTCTATAGATTATTTAGTGAAAATACATGAATTCATTGAAAATCGTCTTCTCTGCTCCAGTCGCCCGCGTGGCACAGTGGTTAGAGCGTCTGCTCTAGAGTCGCGAAGTAAGGAGTCAATCCTTACATGTACGTCGCGGGTTCGAATCCCACTGTGGGACGTGGAGACCGGTCCTTCGGATGAGACCGTATAAACCGAGGCCCCGTGTCGCAGTAAGTGTTGGCACGAAAAAGATCCCTCACTGCTCAAAGGCCCTAAGTGCCGAGCATAGGACAAAATTTGTAGCCCTCCACCGGCAAGTAGTGGCGTCTCCATATGAGTGAAAAATACCATAGGGGGGGGGGCTGTACTTAAGTAGTATAATCGGCCTAGATGGGGGGTCAACTGAGTGCACTTTTGGGCCTGGGGGGATAGGGGGTTCATCCGAGTGCACTTGGGGGGGAGGGGGTTCAACGCAGTGCAGCCCCTGAGGGGATAGCCGGGTCAACAGTGTGCAACCCCTGGGGGGATAGCCGGGTCAAGAGAGTGCAGCCCCTGGGGGGATGGCCGGGTAAATTCATTACATATAGCTTTCTAAATACGGGGGAGTGTTTACCTGTGTTACATTTTACTATACGCTGCTACTACGATTTTGGCAACGACTCAAGAATGTCATTATAACGTCACACTTCACAGTCTAGACAGCCTAGCCTAACCGGTTCAAACTGGATTTCCTCAAAACAATAACAAATAACACACAAGACAAAACAAAAGAACACAGCAATTTTATTCAAGTAAAAAAATACAACCATTTACTTTTTCTTCTTCTGTGCCTTTCGGTCATCAGGGGTAGTTTCCTCTTGGGTTCCTGAGGCCTTTTGTCCAGTTTTTGTATTTCTTTGACGAATTGTTGATCCTCCTCATCCTCTTTACACTGATTAGCCCAATGGCCAGATTTCCCAAACTTGTAGCACGAATCCTGTTTTTTTTTTCGGGGACAATCTGGGGCCCAATGTCTTAACTCTTTGCAGATGTAGCATGGATCCGTCTGTCTAGTTTTCTTGGTCTCTCCTGATCCCCCTTGTCCTTCTTTTTTTCCTTGTAAGTGCTTCCTCCTTTCATTTTAGTGATGTAACTTTTCAGATCTGTCAGTTTGTAGTCAAGACCAGACAGCATGTTAACAATCCCAGCCAGAGTTGTATTCAACATGTCCATATCTTCGTTATTCACATACGCTGGAGGATTATACATGCCCAAAACTAATCCCACTGCATCCTGTGACTCTGGCATTGGATTTCCTACATACCCTTCAGGTATCACATAGCTGGGGTTGTGTGGGGTATTCATCATTGCTTCTGCCATAATATTTATCACGTCTGTCAAGTTCGAAATGCCAACCAAGACTGAGCGTCAAATCCCAGCTCCGCTTTATATACCCGCTGTGGGCCGTGTGCAAAAATACCTGGCCTTTTATACCTGTTGCATCACCTGTAAGGACCGTGTGCAAAAAAAGGGGCCGTGTGCAAAAATACGATAGACTTACGTTTTTTATGCTGACTACACAGGTAATACTTGGCAGCGATTCAAGTCAGGGGCCGTGTGCACCTTTGACCTACCTTTTTTATACCTGTTGCATCACCTGTGTGGGAGCCGGGTGCAAAAAATACGTTTTACCTACGTTTTATACGGGATATAAATGAGAAGAAAAGTCTGGTCCTTTCTTCACAATCCATACATTTTCTATGTCGACATATGAAAACAATTCTGCCCCAGAAATGGTACGGACTGAACCTGACCCCTTATTTCGGAAAGCCTTACAGTTTCCTAACCCATCCCCAAGCGACCAAAGTGATTTTACTGTGGCAGGACATGGATGCGATGGAGAAAGTATGTATTCAATACGGAATGAAATACCTGGAAATTTCTCACAGGCTAGGAAATCCGTGACTTTTAATACCAACCTCAATCAAATCTACGAAATACCCCTTGAAGTCCCTGGATGCAATTAGTAGCGGATCGAATACGATTTCGGAGGAGAGTTCTTACTCTTACATACTTTCCAATTCTGGGGTACTATAAGACATGGCGAAATTGGCACTGATATGAAGTCTGCACATAGTCAGTCCTCCTACTGGTTGCTTCATTTGAATGAATCCCCTGATTTGATGCAGTTCTCCTGTCCAAGGATGTCTTTCCTTTTGTATAATCAAATACTGGAAACCGAAGAAGAAGATCATCTTCGTTGCTCAGAAACATGTCTATATATTCTTCTTCTTCTTTAGGCTCTTTAATGGTCCAATTAATGGCTATTCTGTAACTTCTGTCTGGAAATTTTGGATCCTTCACAGGCTCATGCAGGGGTAAATATTCATTCTTAGATTCCGGATCCAGGTTTTCAACTCTATTCTTCTTTGTTGAGGAGCTTCGTGATCCCCCTCCATAGGTTCCATCATTCTCTTTTCTAATAAGGTAAATTTATCTTTATCCATCTCCATGTTTTCTTCTTCTAATATTCTAGGAATTCGCTTGGCCAAACTGTCGTTTACTCAACCATTTGCCCCCCAACTGAGGAGGATCGTCCTTAACACCTTGTTTTTATACCCCCACCTTGAAAGATAAGGGCCGTGTGCAAGACATACGATAGACCTACGTTTTTTTATGCTTACTACACAGGTAAATACTTGGCAGCGACTCAAGAATGTTATTATGACGTAACGCTTCAAAGTCTAGCCAGCCTAACCTAGCCAGTTAAAACTGGATTTTTTTTAAACTGAAAACACTAACACACAATAAACAGAACACAG